>NC_142928.1:166381961-166389461 GCF_046866305.1 Octopus bimaculoides
AAAATTATATACATAAACAAAGAAGTGAAGCAAAACACTCGAAAGCTGTTTCTTTTTGCTTTCTTTTAGGAAATGAAGCTCACTTTACACAGACAAAGTCATAATTTTCCTTTATATCATTGTTCATTGTTTGTTTTCGACATTTACGAAAAACTGATACCAATTCGGAAGTTTACTCGAATCGAATAGGAGAATAGGACTGACTATTTAAGCGTGTTTGCCAGGACCGTTTTAAATGCGTTAAGTGTGTTAAGGGAGTTGCTACTATAAATCATTCCCAAATTGCTTAGGGGGTTTCGGGTTTAGACGTCGAACTTCAAACAGCTCCGTATCTCGATCAAACCACGATATATTCAAGCTATGTATATGTGTGTGTATACATATACATACATACATACATATATA
Source organism: Octopus bimaculoides (assembly GCF_046866305.1). Lineage (NCBI taxonomy): Eukaryota > Metazoa > Mollusca > Cephalopoda > Octopoda > Octopodidae > Octopus > Octopus bimaculoides. The sequence continues at coordinate 166,382,367 of NC_142928.1, forward strand.
ATACACACACACACACACACACATATATATATGTATACATATATACACATAGAAACACACACACATACACAGATATATATTGTATATAGTATGTATTCGTATGTGTATACATTTATGTATACATAAGTTGAAGCACGCGCGCACAAACACACACACTCACGGAGACAACATACACATACATGAATATATATATATATATATGTATATAAATATATATATATATATATATATATATATATATATATATATATATATATATGAAGGACAAAGTTTGTGAAGTTGGAAAAGATAAGGGAAAGATGTTGGCAGAGGTGGTGTTTGCGAAAGAGAAAAAAGAGATAACGAAAACCAGAGTTAGTGTGTGTATGTAACAAACAGGGAAAACAAAATAGATTGACCGGGAGAGAGACAATGAGAAAGCAAGAGAGAAAGAGAGAGAGAGAGAGAGAGAGAGAGAGAGAGAGAGAGAGAGATAGAGAGAGAGAGGGAGAGAAAATTAGAGAGGGAGGAATGGGACTGAGGAATGTGAAAACTTTTAGCTTAATGAGACTCTTTGGTAAACGGATACAAATGCGGCTAATGCGCTATCATGTACGGTTTAGATTTGTCTTCCTTTTTGTTTCACTTAAAATCTCTATTTCTCATGGATGAAAATGTATATATGTCTGTATGCATGTATGTATATATATATATATATATATATATATATATATATATATATATATATATATATATATATATATATATATATGTTGTTGTACTTGGGGATGGTCATATTGCCAGTTTAGCCAATAAAAACACACGCACTGTATATTTGGTGTTAATTTTTTTTTTTTTTTTTTTTCAGCTTTATATTACATTAATCTTAATCTTAATCTTATTTCGGCCAGAGTTCTTTCGTCACACTTCTGTGACCTCATCAGTGGTCCTTTGTTTCCTTCTTTCTTATGTGTGTCTCACCTTGCTAACTATCAGCCATTTTGACAAAATGGCTGATAGTTAGCAAGGTGAGACACACATAAGAAAGAAGGAAACAAAGGACCACTGATGAGGTCACAGAAGTGTGACGAAAGAACTCTGGCCGAAATAAGATTAAGATTAAGATTAATGTAATATAAAGCTGAAAAAAAAAAAAAAAAATTAACACCAAATATACAGTGCGTGTGTTTTTATTGGCTAAACTGGCAATATGACCATCCCCAAGTACAACAACATCTGTTTCAACACACGATTTCACATAAAAAAATCTTGCAAAACAAATATATATATATATATATATATATATATATATATATATATGTATATATGTATATATATATATATATATATATATATATATATATATATATATATATATATATATATATATATATATATATATATATATATACATATATATATATATATATATATATATATATATATATATATATATATATATACATATATGTATATATATATATATGTATATATATATGCACTGCATATATATATGTATATATATTTTTTTTAATTTATTTACGTGTTTCAGCCAAGTGGCTGCGGTCATGCTGGTGCACCACCGTGATTTTCATGTTCCTTGCATGGCTCTTCTCCCCCACCTGACATGGTCCAATCAAGAGTTTTGATGGCACATCTGGTGTATAAGAGAATTTGACATAGCTGCCCTAAACTGCGTCTCATTACGAGCCATTGGTTCGTCTGGTATCGTGGAGAGGAAAGCGTCAAGTTTTGTCTTGAAGACCTTCACATCCATGTCTTGCATGTCTCTCAAATGTTTTGTCAGGGCATTGAAGAGCTGAGGTCCTCTGAAACCGAGGCTACTGCAGTATCTCGTTCTTATGTGAGATGCAGTGGACGGTACCTTTGGCACCATGCAGTGGCGACCCGTGCGGGCATTCCTGTAGTACTTGATACCAAAGTTTGGCACCAGTCCTTCCAGTATTTTCCATATGTATATTATTACATATCTCTCCCGTATGTATATATGTATATATACATATATGTATATATATATATGTATATATATATATACACTGCATATATATATGTATATATATATATATATATATATATATATATATATATATATATATATATATATATATATATATATATATATATATATATATGTATATATATATGTATATATGTATATATATGTATATATATATGTATATATATATATGTATACATATATATATATATATATACCTATATATTTACATATATATATATATACCTACATACATACATACATACATACATACATACATACATAAAAGCATATATACAACCATTTGGGTTTACTGGTGTAAAATGGCGTCGATATGAAAAGTTATATACGAATATTAAGCATATGATTTAAGTTATAGAACGAAGGTCGACAAATTCAATCATATTTTTCATAAATGAAGGAGATTAGATGTTAATATGGGATAAAAAATTTTTCAATTCGCTTGACGATCGTTTCGTACAGAAATACAATAAATTCAGTGTAAGAACCTGAGTTGCCAAAGAGTACTCATCAGTAGCACAAGAAGAAAAAATAAGAACTTAATAAAGAAAAAATGGATTTAAGAATTACATGGGTATTGTCTTCTTAGTAATTTTTAATGTGTAATTTTTCTTGGAGTCATGTCTATTTAAAACACGACTAACGGGTAATGGTTAGGTGATGATATATATAACATAGAAATATAAGTAATTTTCTCTCTATCGATTAGTGTAAATGAACTAGTTTAAAATTCCATATATGAAGTAAGAAGCAAGTAGGGTTGAAAAACAAAATAAGGAAGTACGGAATTTTTAAATACAGGAGACTGAAATATATATTTGACCGTTAATAACTATTTTGTTTTCTTTTTAAATTAGAAAAAATATTTAAGAGCCCTCATTAATGGTTAGTGGTATATAAACTTTATAACAGAATGTTTATGTAAATAGTATGTCAGAAATATAGGAGATAATCTACCGAAAATAGTTAAAGCAGTGAAATTTAGATACTAATAGGCAGTTAATACGATAATATAAGAAAAGTATGAAAATTATAAGGATAATAAATAAATATATGAAAATTAGAGGATACTTTACTTACATTGTTCGCTGCTAAAACTATAGAACATCTATGGAATTGTATATAGAAGAAATATATCGAAAAGGTTTGAGAATAATTTTAGAGAGAGTAAATATAATCGAAAGTTGACTAGTGTAGGGGAGATAATAAATAGGGGGGATGGTCTAGTTTATATCTGGTAGGAAACTGGAAAATTTAGAAATATTGGCATTATATGTATATGAGTATGGTTACTCAGAAAAAGTTTTTCATGTGTTTTATATGATTATACATATAAAGGTTTGTACATGTAGATACCAGTACAACTAAATATGCATATAAAAAAACAGTTTTTGTACAAGTAAAACGACAATTATGTGTATACACATACAATGTATATACTGTCCATTATGGACAAAAAAGTAATCAGGTACCGAAACATACGATGATGCACATATGCACCCTATAGACGATAGTGACAAAGAGATACTGTTATACACTGAAAACCTGTACCCATGTACACATATGTACATAAATAATTTTTATGCGAAGATACAAAGATATGTACACACACACACACACACACACACACATACACACACACACACACACACACAAACACACACACACACACACACACACACACAATCAAAGGGACATTAGACAAACAGAAAGTGAAAGCCCTCTCTACATTGCACTGCAATCTGGTAAATTTTTCTACATGACACTAAAATTTAATGCGATCCGCTCTTACAAACAGAATTTATTATCAATAAATTCAGTGGTAGCAAAGCCGGACAAATGACAATTTTAGCAAATTAAAAAAACTTTTGATGTGCTTAATGATATACGTATATAAATTCTTAATGAAATGAAATTTGTCTTTTAGTTGCAGACATAAAAAAAATAATAAATAAATCACGGCATTTCTTAGCAATTCTCAAATAGAGGAAGAGATGATTTTAAGATTAAAAAGAAATTCTACTGAAAATTGAATCTTCAGTCGTAGTAAAACAATATTGTCTTCTTTAACAACTACAGACATGTTTGGATTTTGTTAGACATCAACAGAACAGTTTTCTGAAGCTTGCTTTGATCAGTGGGCAGAATTTACAAGAAAAACAATTGCAGAGTTTTGCCCGGTTTAATTTGTCTGATTACAATAAGTGAGCTAGGGACTAAATACTTGAAATTTTAGTTACACCCTTTTAAAAAATTATTTCAATGGCTCTGAGGTCAGCTTAGCTTCTCATATTTTCAAAGACGATGGAAATAAATATCTGTCAACTGCCGAGGACTACTAGACAAGCCTGTAATGCAACCCACAACATGTGACTGTGTCATTGTCCCTAATCGATAAAGAGCGATAAACCATGAGGTCTTATTAAATAATTTAAGTTATAATGTCACCGAGCGATACAGAAAATGTCACTGGTTTACTCGCTTTTTCTCCAGGAAAATACGAGCAGGCGCAAAGAAAAACTATTGAATATCTTGGTATTCACAAAAAGCATGGAAATTCTTCGTACCAAAACTAAAACTGTTTTTGACCCAAAATGAAAAAAAACAAAAACATCAGAGTATCTAACAAAGACTATAATTTCATAACTGGAAATAGCCACCAGCTTTGTCGGATAGACTCGAACATTCTTTAAGCATATTAGATTTAAGCGTATACAGATGCGTATTGAATACAGTACGCGTCTATATTTTGTTATATATATTTTATCATTTTTATTAACTAGAAATTTACGGGATTATCATCTTAGCCATCTGTTAAGTATCGTTACATAAATTCGATGCTGCTGAAGATTTAAATGTATTTTGAAATACACAAGACATGAGTGCAAATATTTACTTTCTAAACAGACATAGTAAAACACATACACAGACATACACGAGATCGATATATTGAAGATCAAGAAGTATGATTTGGTATTGGAACATTTTTCATAGAGAACCAAATATCAATATTTGCAGATTGATGCTCTACTTAGTTAAAGGAGCAAATGTAAATGCTAAAATAACGTTACCTTTACTTTTATTATATAAACGTATGCATACATACGCGCACGCAGATCTAAACACCCTTATACATACATGCATACATACATACATACATACATACATACATACATACATACATACATGCATACATACATACATGCATGCATACATACATACATGCATGCATACATACATACATGCACCTGTTATTAAATAACAAATTAACTTTTCTACATGCAACTTAAAGTTACACACGCACACACATAAACATACATACATATACATATGCGCTCATACAATAACATATATATATATATATATATATATATATATATATATATATATATATATATATATATATATACATATATATATATACACACATATATATACACATGCGGTCATACAATAGCATATACATACACACACACACACACACACACACACACACACACACACACGCATATATATATATATATATATATATACATATGCGCTCATACTATAGCATATACACACACATATATATATATACATATATGTATATATATATATACATATATGTATATATATATATATATATATATATATATATATATATATATATATATATATATATATATACATATGCGCTCATACTATAGCATATACACACACACATATATATATATATATACACATATATGTATATATATATATATATATATATATATATACATAGCTAGATAGATAGATAGATAGATAGATAGATAGAAAGAGAGAGAGAGAGAGAGAGAGAGAGAGAGAGAGAGAGAGAGATGATAGAGAGATGTTTAAATTTGTGTGTGGTGTCGTGTGTGTGTACGCGCGCGTAATACTAATTTATAAGAAACAATTCGAGTATGAAAAAAGACATCTCTTTATTTATGGAATAATATTCGCCATGACTCGAAAACTTCTTTTTTTTCCCTGTCACCCTATATATTACTGCATAACTAGGTCAAGATTAATGTAGAGGACTCGGTAAATTTCAAGTGCAAACATTGCAAAAATATTTCGAAGACTGATACCAACATTCTATTATTCTGAGTAAGTGTTATAACCCGTGATCAACAGCGATGCTAAATATTTGTTTATTGTATTTTTAATAACATATATATTCAAAATTTGAATAAATATCTTTATGATGCATGTGATATTTTATAAATGTGACAACTTTTCTTTCTTACTTTTTGTTCGTTTTACAATGAGGGTAGTTACAGACATTCTGAAAATATATTAATAACAAAACAAAATAAAGCTATTCATTTAGAGAAATATTTAAAATTTGTTATATTTTTGAAAAATTTATTACTATTCTTATTTATTTATTTAAACTCAGGAAACACCGGAAGCAGGAAGGATGATAGCACGAAAGCTATTCAGCGTATGAAAAAATTCTTAACGCAATAATATAGCACTTGATTCATTAAATCACTTTTATTCTTCAATTATTGAAGATAACTGTCTGAGATTTTTAGGCATACTCCAAATAGTGACATTTCACACACCTATCTGTTTATCGTGTGCTTACTGGCGCCATTTTTCTCGAAAAAATTTTAAGCTAAAAGGACAAAAAGAAAAATGACTACAAAGTTTATTCAGCTATGAATTTTTTTAAAGTCATCTATGAGATTTATGATTCATATTTTTTAAATTCAAATTAATACACCGATACAAATGTCTGCTGGATTTTATGTAGAATATATGTTATTGCTTTTCTTTATTTTCGATAATAATAGATGTCGGTGGAGCTCGAAATTGCGCTCATCTGTATTTGAAGCAAATATGAAACTGGTAGAATCGCTAGCGCGTCGGACAAAATGCTTAGTGGCATTCTTCTGGATGTTCAAATCCCGTCGAGGTCGACTTTGATTTTTATCATAAGCGCAGGCGTGGCTGTGTGGTAAGAAGCTAGCTTCCCAACCAGGTTCCAGGTTCAGTCCCACTAAGTGGTACCTTGGGCAAGTGTCTTCTATTATAGCCTCGGGCTGACCAAAGCCCTGTGAGTGGAT
>NC_142928.1:166391961-166434461 GCF_046866305.1 Octopus bimaculoides
AGATGAGACTAAATTCATGCATTTACCTCGATAAAGTGTTTTACCCACCTTTCATAAAGTATGCTTATGTAAAGGGCGAATATAATGGAAGCAATTGATTTCAATAAACGTTGTTCTTTAGTAATAATATAAGTTTTGAGAGTCAACGCAAAAATAGACCCAACAAAATTTGAAGAGAGTAGATAGAAGGATAAAAACTAAAAATAAAAAAGTATTTATGATACAATACATGTAAAGCACAACAAAAGCACTTGAATAAATTAAAAAATTAGAACGTCTTAACTGAGAGAAAAGTATTAAGAATCTAGACACTTTTTCTTCGTTTTTGATGAATTGAAAAGTAAAAAGGAAAACATTTGACAGTATGTTTCATTGTTTGTTAACAGCTTCTCAGAGGAAATGCCGATATGCTACTCTCTTAGCTGTCTCTCACATACCGATTTCTTGCTCAGGTAAAAGTTTACATGTCTATAATAGCGAATATGAGCCTGAAGAGCCATTAAGTTTTCTCCTATGGTGAAATCAATGAAAAACCGAGCGACCATTATAGCATCTCCTATAACAATGTTAATGTAAAGGAAAAGAATTGAGTCCAATCGGAATCGAAACTGAGCATGTAATCAGCCTGCTTAATCGATCTTCGTTCGATGTTGATTTCCATCATCCGTAATAACTGTAAAGTCAGCCACCGAAATGTCATTGCATTTTCATAACTTACGCCCGCTCTACTTTACTGATTTATTGTTATCCACCAGTCCGAAATAGGAAGAATAGAAAATTAAATTTGTAGCTAACTAATCGTTAAATACTCAAAACCCCGAACAAAAACCAACCACCATCAATTTTTACGCATCACTTTTGGATTTTACAATTTTTAACGTTACAAGTAAACACAACTGAACAGGAAAATATATTCATTGAATTTCATTCTCTTTTTATAGCTTATTTATTTTACTAAATATAATTTCGCCAATGGCTTCCAGTCCGACCACCTTTGAAATATGTTTGTTAATATTTTGTATTCTCGCTTGGAACTATAAATGTTGCTTGTAAGAGTTTTGATGATGGTAACATTTTTTCCTCTATACCAAACACCAATCTAATTATCTTTCTGATCTTTGTAAAATGTCAAATATATGTATTATATCTAACTTCGTCTCACAATATTTGATAATCTCTTTTCAAATTTATCAAATAATATACTACCGTGAAAAATTAGAGTTTTGAAGTTTTTCTGTTTTCGTATATCGATCTTTATAGCAGTTGACTTACGAAACTATCGTAATAGTTCCAGAGTATCTTGTAATTAAGTTTCACCATGAACACGTCAGAAGCATAAACCAAAGTCATCATTTTTACGTAAAACATCGAGAAATTAGCCTCTGGCTGGGCCATATATACTATTTAGATTGCTGCATAAAGACTTCAACATAGTTACGCACAAATGATGTCTGTGTTTATTCGAGCTTGTTCCCTGTTATTAAATGTTTTCCTCGCTGCATGTCATAGATAACTGGCCTGAAATGCTTTTTCATTATGGTGTAATTGAAACAAAACACATATTAAATATTTAATTATTGTTTATTGCTAATCTGTCTGCGAAAGATCTATAATGCAGAACGTTAACAAAAGTTTCAGTAATATAAATACATACATACATACATACATACATACATACATACATACATACATACATACATATACATACTTCGAGAGAGAGAGAGAATATATATTTATATATATGTTTACACACACACACACATAAACATACAGAGTGCTTGATGCATTATTTACAATATATCATTTATTATAATATAATGGGTAAAGTGTCATCTTTTCCACTAGTTTAAGTTTCTTGCCAAATACGCACACTTCAGACGGTATCTTAGCAAGGAAGTTTTACAAATCCTACGATTTATCATTAGCATAGGTTATCGATTTTAACCATTTTATTGAACTTTATTATTAAGTGGGATTCTAAATACTCAATGCAATATTCCGAATACAAACGTGTGTGTGTGTGTTTGCGTGTTTGTGTGCGTGCGTGTGTGTGTGTATGTGTGTGTGTGAGAGTGTGTGTGCGCGTGTGCATGTATCTATCTATGGATAGATGGATGTTTGTGAGTGTCATTGAATAATAATATATAAAAATATTAGGAGCTACCCTTCGGGGTTAGTAGATTGGCTGATTCGTATTGCGTCGCACGGATGCTTTACATAATTTGTTTCCACTATGGTCTAGGTTCAAGCCACGCCGAGCTTTTCTTTGTCTTTCAGGATTGATAAAATAAGTTACCAGTCAAATAATGAAATCGATATCTCCCCACTTCCCTCTCTCTCTCTATCTTTCTCTTTGTCCTTTCCTAAATGGGTTGTGCTGCGACAAACGTGACAAAGGGATACGGACCTTCCTCAGTGTCTGTTTACTTCAAAACAAAGTTGACTTCATTTTAATGGGATAATGTAAAAGCCGAGTCACTATCTGAGTGTGGCACCTCATGATGATGAAGATAACTGTTTATATGATTTTCAGTTATGCTTCTAGTATTAGATTGCAACAGAAAATTTTTACAATACAGATAGTTAATGACATTGTTTCCCAAGAAGCACATTGCAACCATCCGTTATAATATGAAAGCTTCCGTTTGATTTTTCTGCTTGCGATCAATAAATTAATCTATAGCGATGACCCTGTTATAATTTGCTCAATAAAATTGTATTTTCAGACAGCATTTGTCAAAAGTTTCAAACCTATTGTTTAAATGATCAGACACATTAGTGAATATGTGACATTCGTTATTCAAACAGAGATGTCGCGACTTAGATCTGTTTCTGTGTAGCATGCTGTACTTATGAATTCGATGTCAAAACTATCGAGACTGCTTTCTTTTAATTTCCACATATAATTAGACGGGGTTGTAGCATTTCTGTTATTCAGGAAATTATTTCTCTTCATAAAGATGACACGTTATAAGCATTTTGTAGGCATATACATTATAGATAATACACATTTATATTTCTACAGCTGCACAAAATAGAATTTGTCCTATTGTCGCGTAAGAAGTACTTGTTATACGCACCAACAATATTAGCGATACAATTGTAACTTTCTTTAATATTATTTCCCTCAGATAATTTAGAGAATTTATGAACGATTGGGAAGTTCTTTTGATAAACACAAAATAACCATACCTACATTTGATTTTATTTCGATGAAAATAGAAAATGAAGGCAAAAAATATCTCACTTTTCGTTCTTTCTTGAAAACGGATTTTCTGGATTAAAAGACTATCTTTTAAAATTTTAATACAAAATGCATCTTTTTAGCCAAGAAGATCAAATATGCTTTCTCTTAAGTATCATTCGCATATCCGTAACAGACAGTAATTCAGATGTCCAACTATTTCAATGTGATATTTAAATGCATGTATTTATTGGTTGATTAACAATTATCGATTTTATGGCATGCATAATAATTTTAATAATACTGTATTTAACGGTAGAATGTTTTGCTCGTTTCCAGCACTGTTGTCACTAGAATCTTTATTAAAACTATATCAAATTGAGTAATGCTTCACAAACTTTTATTTCTAAGTCAGCTACACCATTACTATGCGTTACTATGATTCTACTGGAAAGGTTAGAGGCTTCCTTAGTTCCGAATTGACTCTATACAGGATTTGTTTATCTGCACTTAGAATTACATGTCATCATTTTCTTATGGTCATTCAGAGTGTTATCAATTTCATAGTTGGATAAACATTCTCTTTTATCTGATTTTAATCTAGAAACTATAATCTTAATTATATTGTTAGTATTGTCTTTACTTTTGTGCAATAAATAGAACCTCACTTAGTATCCTTATTTAATTCTAACACATTAGAGAAAGCGTAAACTTAGATAGATATAATAATGATAATATCTGATTCTAGTCAGCTTTGAAAGCTATAAATATCTTTTTTAGATCTTACTTTGCTAATATAATAATCAGAAGTTATATAGTAAATAGTTACGCGTTTTCACCAAAGTTTTTAGATGGTGGTGGTTTCCGTTACATAGCTATCCACATTTATTTTAAAACGTTTCGTTTCCGACAAACGTTTCATATTGTTCTTGCTAGATTCTCGCTAGGTAGTATCGGTATATTCTTCATTACTGTTTAAAAACAAGTCATTTTCTTTGATGAGAATGCACAAGAGTGAGAGTAGTATAACGAACAAAGTAAAGGCATGAATATAATTTGCATTCGATTCATTTCTTTGTTGTTATAACAACGGACAGAACAAAGAAGTTTCAGTGAAAATTTACAGTCCTATCGCCTTGTGCTAACTACAGAAAATAAATACCATATTTGTAAAACTTCCTTACTAAGATTGTTGTTGTTGGCACTCCGTCGCTTACGACGTCGAGGGTTTCAGTCGATCCGATCAACGGAACAGCCTGCTCGTGAAATTAACATGCAAGTGGCTGAGCACTCCACAGACACGTGTACCCTTAACGTAGTTCTCGGGGATATTCAGCGTGACACAGTGTGACAAGGCTGGCCCCTTTGAAATACAGGTACAACAGAAACAGGAAGAAAGAGTGAGAGAAAGTTGTGGTGGAAGAGTACAGCAGGGTTCGCCACCATCCCCCGCCGGAGCCTCGTGGAGCTTTAGGTGTTTTCGCTCATTAAACACTCACAACGCCCGGTCTGGGAATCGAAACGGCGATCCTATGACCGCGAGTCCGCGCTGCCCTAACCACTGGGCCATTGCGCCTCCACTCTAACTAAGATAGCTTCATAGCAAAAGGGAAAAAAATTAAAACACAAGTAGCCTACCTTGACTATTTTAGTGTGCTTTGCCTCTGAAATTTATGAAGTAGATTCTGTGTAACTTGTAAGATAATTAACGAGCAGCTTGGAAAATTAATATACATGAGCGCAGTTATTACCATGTTTATAGAATGGTCTTTTCAAAATCGTTATGCCCTAGGTTTGTTTCATCAATCTACATGTCAGCTCCACAATGCTCATGTGAGAAAAATTGAGAAGATAGAAACTGTGATTAAGCTCGTCCGATAGGTTTGTTACAAGCATAAATCAGGTCACCCGTTTGAGGGTAGGTTCCTCCATTCTTTGCACACGTTTCAGAGTTTCTAATAAAGTAAAGAGAAGAAAAAAAAACTATAGAAGTTTTCACCCTTCTTATAAGCTTCTTGTAGCAAAGAATTACACCAACAGACACATTCTTAATGTCAGGTCTATAGCCAAATTATTGCTGATACTGATTTTTCGTTAACGCCAAATGAACTCTGATTATAGGCATATAATCAATGACATACCAATTATAAACATGCCGCATGTTTAGGGCTTCTAGGACTACTTTATCTAATGCATAATCTTATTTCATTATTTAAGATGACGGGACATTAAATGAGTAAAAATGGGCTGCTACTTCTTAAAAGTTGGAAAACCACGTAGTAACTCCTTCATCAAGTTGTATCGCAAGCATAACTGCGTGTTAAACCGCTTTCTCTGCGTCGTAGTTGTGTTTTCGATCTGAGTGTATGCAACACCAGGCCAATATCTTCTATGATTATTTCAGGGCAACCAAACTTTGTGAGTGAAATATATTGAACAGACACATGAAATATATTGAACAAATGCATTGTAAAATCCCATGAGAGTGACTGTTCCTGGTTTTGGATGATAGAATTAAACAATCGCTCGTTTTAACACTACTTGGCACTCGAAAGATAATGTCGTTCATAGTCGGAATTGAATAAACATAAAGAGTAGTAGTTAAACACAGCAATGCATTTTGTCTGTTGTTTTATCGAGGTTCCCGATACCATCACTATATGCATATGTAAACATTTAAAAACAAAAACGTTCGTATGTGAAGATAGATTAATAACCCGAACGATTATAATTGTATAAACACGTTACCTTTCTTATCTTATAAATTTAAGTTTTTAGTTTGAGAAATCATAAAACAATTTATTAGAAGTAGTGAAGCGCAAGAGAAAAATTTATAGAAATCTCAAATTCCGCTAAAATCAGTTTGGCCTTACGTTCTTTCAAGGTCGATAAAATGAAGGAACAACTCAAGACAGTTGGTTGGGCATCACATCAGCATTCGTACTGGTATTTGTGCTCAGTATCACGGTGGTATCTTTAATCCGTCAGTCAACGCTTGTCTGCAATTTGAAGCTAACTTTCTACAATAATGCTACTAGTCTGAAAAGGTCCTTTAAAAATAATGAATTCTACCTCTTTAGCTAAAAAGAAAGCTAAAAGCTGAAGATATTTGTAATTGGCTAATGTTTTTGTTTGTTTTCAGCATAAATATTTTTAGTTAGTTTTGATTACTAACTTTATATGAAATGTGTTGACACTGACCATTCCTACTGAGGAGTCTTTTGCTTTATATTTATACTATTGTTATACAAGATCACCCCCCACCCCCCAAAAAAAATTAATATCCACGATAATTCGTAGTGTACGCCGGCAATATTAGTGTGAGGCGGCGAGCTGGCAGAAAAATTAGCACGAAATGCTTATGGGTATTTCGTCTGTCTACGTTCTGAGTTCAAATTCCTCCGAGGTCGACTTTGCCTTTCATCCTTTCGAGGTTGATAAATTAAGTACCAGTTGCGTACTGGAGTCGATCTAATCAACTGCCCCACTCTCCAAAAATGTCGGGCCTTGTGCCCAGATTAGAAAAGACTGTTGAGAAAACTGTTATTACACAATATCGTTTTACATGCGGATGAGTTCTCTTAATTGTTTACGATATAAGGAGTTCCATTTTACAGTTGCTTCTGAACTGGGAAATGAAATGAACTTCTGAAAAACTATCCATTAATGCTAAAAAGTAACATGAAATGAAAATATATATATACTAAGGCAGGGGTCGGGGAACGTTTTTAACCACTTACCCCCAATATATATTTATTTACGCCGACGTCACCCCCTTGATTCGAAAGGACGAAAATCACAGATTCGTTGATTACAAAAGGTTTATTTAATCTATTTTATCGAATCTATTTATATGAATCTATTTACATGTCCATTATATTGGACAGATACAGTGTTGCCAGAAGAAAAAATTCTGTCGTAATAAGGAATACGTTCTTTATATACTTATGTCTAATGAGTTCTCATTGCTTCCGAGGATTGTCTGTAAATCGACTGTAAATTAGTTGATATTCGATAACATTTTTCCCATTAAGATTCAAATTTTGAAGAAGTAACGTGTAGCCTAAATTATAAAAGAAATAGTAACGTGCAGACCTGAAAGGTAGCGTAACCCACTATATATATATATATATATATATATATATATATATATATATATATATATATATATATATATATAAATATATATATATATATATATATATATATATATATATAGTTCAATCCTGCAACATTGACAGCATCAAATATTCAATCTTGTAGATCACTTTGGCAACTAATTCACAGCGAAAGCTTCGCTTCACTGAGGTCAGAATAATACCGAACGTGTCTGAAGTTATCTTCTTTATTTGTGACAAAAAAAAAAGTGAAATGAAATTAATTATTGATTAATAGATAAGTTTAAAATGTGCTAAGCTTTAAATATGCTTAAAACCAACTTAACTGCAACATGCTTTAGTTTTATAGAACCAAAAAGTTAACAGAGTTTAGAGACGCATTGAAAGGTTTCAATTGTTATAAGTTCTCGCTGTCGTCATCATCGTCTTCGCCATCGTCGTCGACATTAAATGTTACTGTTGTTGTTGTTGTTGTTGTTGTTGTTACAGTCAACGTCGTTAGTGTTTCTGTTGTTTATGTTTCCATTCTTCTTGCTTTTGTCAATATTGTAGGTTTTCTTTCCATTCAGTTGTAATGCATTTAGCTTCAAATCTGAGTCCCTTTCAGTGGTTTGAAACATGAATACCAAATACTAGATACCAACATGAAATAAAAGCACCACCACCACAGCCACCAATACAATCCCTCACTACTACTACTACTACTACTACTACTACTACTACTACTACTACTACTACTACCGCCGCGCTGCTGCTGCTAATACTACTATAGTCTCTTTTCTTTGTTAATGACTTTCAATCACATTTTAGCGTGTTTTATATATATTTATTTATTTTCTTTTACCCACCAAACTAGTAAGATTGGTAAATTTGTAGCTCATCAGAATATAAAGTCTGAGAAACGCTAAAGTTTAATTATTTCATTATTAATAGCTCCTACATGAAACTCGATCCTCGACTCCTTATAATAATATATATACGCATACAAAAGGCAATTGTGGAAGTTGTTGGTATAAAAAAAAAAAAAAGCAACAACAACCGAGGATTAGTTAATTGTAAAGATCCACGCAGTTTCGAGAGGAAATTATGTTTGGAAGTAAAAGTAAAAATAAAATAGAAACAATGAAGACTAAGAAGAAAAAAACAAGAGCGGATACAAGAAAAATAAAAATTAAGGTTTTAACAAAATAATAACAAGTATAAAAATTTTAGTAAAAATAAGTAAATAAAAGATCACAATGGAATGAAAAACAGCACTCGGTGTTTTTTTTAGAATAATTCTTAAATTAACATCCGTTGTATAGTTTGTGTATCCAGATTATTTTGTTAATGGCAATAATGAGGATAATGATGATAATGATGATGAGGAGGGTTGCTTGCGTTGATGGCGATGAAGCTGATGACAACGATGACGACGAACGTGTTGAGGATAAAGACTGCGATGACAACAATGGTGATGAATAAGAATGATAATAATTTGGTTATATACAACAACAAAGGAGAACAATGAAAAAACAATACGATGCAATGACTATTATATCGTTTCAAACAAATGCTAAACACTCATTACGCGTTTATATAAATGCACACACAACTAATGTGCTTGTATATCTATCTATCTATCTATCTATCTATCTATCTATCTATCTATCTATCTATCTATCTATCTATCTCTCTCTCTCTCTCTCTCTCTCTCTCTCTCTCTCTCTCTCTCTATATATATATATATATATATATATATATATATATATATATATATATATATATATATATATATATATATATATATACACATATATATATATGTATATTATATAGATAGATAGATAGATATACATACATGTGTGTTTGTGTGTGTGTGTGCATGTAGGTATGTATGTGTGTGTGTTTGTAGCAATGTAGATATGCTGTGCTTTGTGTGCGAATACGTGTGTGTATGTGTGTGCATGAGAGAGGTTAGCAGGCACGTAAGAAGCTCACGAAGCACATCTTAATTCGTTTGTTTAATCGAAGCATTTACTTACTTACAGTGCTCTACAACTAATTAGAAATTATTTGGAGATGTGACAAATGTCGATATGAAATGTATGTATGTGTGCAGCCCCGATGTTGTACTTTTTCTGACATCAACTACCCTTGGTGTCCATGAGAGCACCTATCCTCTATATAGTTGTTCTGCTTGTTATGATAGGTAATATTTTCGTCAAAAAATGGTTACACTTAATAATGTAGTTTTGACACACTCTTCCTGGAAAAAAAAAAGAAAAAAGAATTCTGTTCCCGTTGAACTTGTTTTGATTATCAATCTGCTCTAACTGGCACTTCGCCGCCTACGACGAAGTGCCAGTTGATCCGATAAACGGAACAGTCTCCTCGTTTAGGCAACACTATTCAAGTGGCATAGATAAAATTTCAGTGAATGTGATATAAATGGCTGGTCATTTACTCATTTACAATAGGACTGGCGTAATTTGTGTGGCAGTGACATGGTTGGAGTGGCTGTGATACAACTGTAGCGTAAGTGATACATCTTCAATGAAAATTATACAATCGACTTTGCAGGGACACAAGAGGAGAGAAGAGCAAATACGTTTAGTGTGAGTGACTCAAATTGAGTGACTTCGAAACAGGGGTAGAAAAGGTGACACCATTGCTTTCAGACTCCTTCTAAGAACTATGAAAATGAATTGTAAGTTTTGCAGTGGCACCACTACTTCTTACTGTAGTGCATCATTCCATTCAATGATATTTTGCGTGACAGCATATATGCCCTCACTTCTTTCGATAACTTGGTCTTTTTTGTCTTAGATTATTACTACTTTCTCCGTTTTCTTCCTCTGTTTAGACGAACTTTCCTACCTTTTCGGACAAAACCTTTTGTAACCTTCGTCCTGTCTTTGTCCTTAGATGTTTTTAATTGATATTAGCCCTTGTAGCCAATAAAACGAATTAATTATTACTAAGCGAGTTGGCTTTGCAGAATTCTCTGTTCTTGATGATGATGATGATGGCGGTGGTGGCGGCGGCAAGGCGGCGATGGTGGTGGTGGTGGCGGCGGCAAGGCGGCGATGGTGGTGGTGGTGGCGGTGGCGTCGGCGATGGTGATAATGATGAATGGATGAATGGATGAACGTATGTTAAACACCAAACTCAACTTTTTTCTTCTTTTTTCGTTTCTTTTACGCCTGCACTATATAAACCCGTTTGCAAACAATATAAGTGTCGACCCAGCCACGTAATGCTGATGGATATTAAAATGCATATTTCGGTGTAATTGTCAAAACAATCGCGTAAACTCTTCTGAACAAGTTTTTAGACTACTTAAAGCATAGGGTTGGTTGCTGCTGTTGTTACTGACAATTTATATTGGCGTTGGAGAGAATCACAATGATGATGATGATGATGACGATGACGATGATGATGATGATGATGATGATGATGATGATGATGATGATGACGATGATAAGTCGATGATCTGCCACGGAAAACAAGCTGTAATGAGACAAATGGAACCTGCTAACACAACCGCCACAACAACAAGATAGTAAGATAGAAAGAAAGATGTTAATTTAAAATGAATAATAATGCCTGGCTCTTCCTGTTTTGACAAAAGCTAAACTTTAAATCATTATCAGTGTCTATTTTGACCTTAAACACTTCTCAGTAAATGTTTTACAGCTAACTGAAAGGTTTGTTCTTTTCTTTTTTTTTTCTTCTTTATCTTTCTGACAGATATAGAAACTGAAGAAAAACAAAAGACTTCTCTGTGTGTTCATGTATGTGTGTGTGTGGGTGTGTGTATGTGCGTGTATACTCACGTATATATATATCTATATATCTATATATATATATTATTTATGTATATTTATGTATATATATATATATATATATGTATGTATATGTGTGTATACATATACAAATATGTAAATGTTTGCATACAAAATATTGGAAAGGAAGGTGTTGGTACAATAAAGATATTCTTATATATATATATATATATATATATATATATATATATATATATATATATATATATATATATATATATATATATATATATATATATAGATAGATAGATAGATAGATAGATAGATAGATAGATAGATAGATAGATAGATAGATAGATAGATAGATAAATAGATAGATAAGCTAATGATGCCACATAGATAAATACTTACAGACACTCGTGCACGCACACATACATGTCATTTGCGCGATGTGTGTCGTGGCGTTACTTTGAATATCAGATAAAATGTAAAAGGTAATTGGTTCTAATTCTCAACAAAACACTAAAATTATATATATATAAACAGAAATAAGTACACAAGAAAGTATGCAGGTCGTTAGTGGTGCTGTGTGAAGCCGATCGCTCGGAAAAATTTACGTCATAACGTTATCCATAAAGGTATTCAAGAATCTTCTTTGAGATTTTAGCCAAATGAATTGGGTGTCTTCTACGGTGCAAACATTGTATGGTTTGTGGATCCATATATATATATATATATATATATATATATATATAGGAGCATTCAAGAAAAAACAACAGACGAAGGCAGGTGGTGTAAACAACAAATGGATGTATTAATATATATATATAAGTAACAATAGAAGTACAGGTGTCAATCCATTACGGCCGTTTCTAACGACTCCTTTAATTGATGAATGAAAACATTACATCATTATAAAGAAACCGTTTTCGTCAGATGAATTTATGAACTTCCAAATAAAGGACATTCAAAATGATTTAATATAGTTTAAAATCCAAGGAGCGAAACATTTACAGTCATTCTGCTACTATTTCAGTTGACAGTTAACTATGTTGAATCATTTTGAATGTCCTTTATTATGAAGCTCATGAATTCATCTGACGAAAACGGTTTCTTTATAATGATGTAATGTTTTCGTTAGAAACGGCCGTAATGGATTGACACCTGTACCACTACTGTTATTCATTTACATTTTATTCACTTGTCACTTAATCTGCCCTTCGTAAATATTATGGACCGTATATTTAATACAATATACATGTTTGAATAGCTGAAGAGCGGATTTCTTCACTCAGCTAGGTCTAATTGTCTACATACTCTGCAAGAATATCATTCGGCCGGTACTTATGCATCAAGTTTGATACTTTTATAACATTGTTGTGTGTGTATATTATTCCGATCTTACGAGGTACCTCAGTTTAAGTACCTAATTCAACTGAATCTTATATATATGAGTTACGGAATGGAGTAGATAAGATTCGGGCTACATACGTTTCATAGCGAGCGAAACCACAGAAGTGGTAAATATCCAGGTGAAGTGTATACCGCAGGCTACTCTTCGGGCCAAGGATATTCTGATTAAATGAAAGTTTACATTGCCGCAAGGAGGTACATGTTAACGTATGGAAAATTCTTGAATACCTTCATGCATGATTCAACTCTTATTGAATCTTCCTTGTGTTAACATGTACCTCCTTGCGGCAATGTAAACTTTCATTTAATCAAGACATCCTTGATCTGAAGAGTAGCCTGCTGTATACTCCTCGCTTGGATATTTACCACTTCTGAGGTTCCGCTCACTATGAAACATATAGCCTGGATCTTATCTACTCTATTCTGTGACTCTTGTTTTCTTATTCGCACACCCGGCAACCCTGGTCGCCTACCGTAACATATAAAAAGAGCTTTTTTTCAGTTTATCGTACTACGATACGAAAAAATCCACAATATTCTGTCTCAATAAACCACTATTGTCCCTGAAAGTTGTATTTTTTTATATTTACTACGGATTGCTTGAAGCTAACTTTCTTCCTACACCTCAATCCCTGGATCCTACATATATATTTGTGACCGCGTGTGCATCGTTGGCTATTTTCTTTCTCCGTCTTTCCTACGACTTTTTCTATATTTCTGATGAAGAGCTCTGCTTGAAACGTTAAATCATCTTTCTTTTCTTTCCTTTCCTGAGCGTCCAATAACACTGTATCTATTCCACGCCCTCGCGTTGTTGTGTTTTCATCATTTTAAAAGTTATATTCCAATTGTATAGAATTTTCTCGAAATGAATGTATGTTGGTACATTCATACAGCATTAAAGTTAATAAATAGAACGAGATCAGTTACCACGATCAGAACTCCACTAAAGGAATTGATGTCTACAACTTTTCTCAGGGTCTATTCCGCAAAAATATTGAATGCCGATGCCAAGTAAACACTAAAGACAAGAACTGTAAACCTTATAATCGATATGTCTGCCAATAATTTTGAAATCTAGATTATATTTTCTTTCCTGTTGTATCTGATGGTGGTCTTCTATTCTCTCGTGGAAATCTTAATAGAAGAGTTGCTGCGTCTTGTATGCAGCGGCAGGTGAAGTGAAACTGTGTCAGTAATCAGGTTGCAGTTACTGCGACGAACATTTTGACACTAAATAATGAATATTTAAGTGAGGTTAACAGTTTTGTATGTTTTGGAATGGCTAATATGCGTTTTCTATAATTATTATTTTCCGTAATTATTATTTCCATTATTCTTCAAGAATTGTTGGCGAGTTTATCTTTCGTTCTATCTAATTTGGAACTTCATGAATATTTATTAAATATTATATTCTCTTTTCATCGTTTCTTCTTTAATAATTCAATCAATATTTTCCTAATATATTATAATTAAAATAACTACTAAATTGTGTGGAACACATTTTACCGAAAATGACACCAAATGTCGAAACAACCAACACGTTTGCGAATATAGATGGATTAAAAGCAAAACTTGTAATCAGTTTTAATACTAGAAATTAATTAAGGTTCTTAATCACTTTTCTAAGATGTGAGGAAAAGTATTTCACCGCGAAATTTTATTCTTTCCCAAAGAAACAAACGCCAACCAGGAATTAATGTGAGTATACATACAGAGATGTGTATGCATCTCTCTCTCTATCTCTCTCTCTCTCTCTCTCTCTCGCTATATATATATATATATATATATATATATACATATACATGCTTACATACATACATCATCCATCTGAGCGAGAGTGGGGTGTACGTATGTCAAATATTTACAACTATGAAGCACATAGAGACAACATACAAAAAAAAAACAATATAAATATATCTACTGTAGATTATTATGTACACCTCGCTACTTTCGCCTCTTCTTTGTAACAAAGATCTATCGTGGGTCACTGTGTCAAGCCATAAATATGTCAAATGATACATAGAAACTGTGATTGATGTGCCTCATTATTCTATCACCAATGTAGTTTTACATCTTGATGCTCATTTATTTTTGAGATGTGGTGAGGTCTTCTTCAATCATTATATATCTATTCGTTTATTTCTTTTTGTTGTTATCATTATCGGTAACATTATGATCATCGTTATTATACTTATTATACTTATTATTAATATTATTATTATTATTATTATTATTATTATTATTATTATTATTATTATTATTATTATCATTATTATTATAACCTAATCCCTTGGTGGTAGCTGTTGGTGAACTACACCACCATGAGGTACTGAATGACTGAGAGGAATAAAAGCTATTTTATTTAGTCTCTACTACGAATATGAATGTGATCCCGAGTGTGTGTGTGTGTGTGTGTGTGTGTGTGTGTGTGTGTGTGTGTGTGTGTGAGTGTGTGTGTGTGTGTATAAATATATATAAAATTAACAGAATGAGATAAAAAAAAATCCAGGGTTGTGAAAGATTTCAGAACATTTATAAAGTGCTGTAAGACCTCTTTAAATGTTCTGAAATCTTTCACAGCCTTGGATTTTTATCGCATTCTGTTAATTTTTTATATATATGCATGCTGATATATGACCCACATTGGACTCCTCATTCGCATAATCACCGAACCTGGAGCTTAACTATAGCTTGTCCGTAGCACTTATTCAGCATTACCTGACACCTTTGGGTCTTCTTGACACCACTACCTCTCATACCCTACACACACACACACACACACACACACACACACACACACACACACACACATATATATATATATATATATATATATAATATATATATATATATACATATATGAAATTAAGGATAGCACTATGGATTTCTGCCGAAAATTACGCCTCACAGAAGCACTTCACAACTACACCAGCGAAGATGACTCAATAGTAAAAATCAAAAGTGAATACTGTCCTACAAAAGGTAGAAATAAAGCACTTGATGCTTTTTGTGAACACATTACCAGTTTCCCTTTTAATACCCTACCCTACAAAAACAAGGAATTAAATCCAGCCTTAATGTAAATGTATGGAAAGACCTAATGGAGTTAAAAGATTATATAAACCTCACCATTAAAGAAGCCGGGGTTTTGGCAAATTTCTTACTTTGATATCTGAAATACAATACAAATATCTATCTATCTATCTATCTATCTATCTATCTATCTATTTATCTATCTATTTATCTATCCACCCATCTATCTATCTATCTGTCTGTCTGTCTATGTATATAGATATATATGTGTTTGTGTGTGTGTGTGTGTGTGTGACGGTAAATTTTTTCAGTTTCCACCAACCAAATCCACTCGTAAGGTTTTGGTCAGCCCGAAGCTATAGTAAAAGACACTCGCCCCGCAGTGGGACTCAACCCAGAACTATGTGGTTGATAAGCATGCTTCTTACCACGCACCCACGTGAACAAAATTTCAAAAGAAGAAATCTGTAGTATATTTCAATCTATTTGATCTAACACAGTGTTTGATTGCCATGTTCTACTGCATGTTCCGCGATATCATTTCTGCTCCGGCATTTTGTCAGTGTGTCAATCTTATTGAATCCGCATTCAAACAAATACGTACTTGGAAACGCAGCAAGAAGTCTTCGAGCTTTTCTCAATGTTGGCCATCTATTTAGTTGATTACTCTTGATCCAAAATATATTTTGAAGCTGATTGAATTGGCGACGTGTAAGTGTATCACTTTGAAAATTACTCAAACTCACTTAGGTTTTTGCTTCGACGTCGGTCGACAGCACTTAACCTGGGTCGAAAATGAAATGCAGGTCACTAAATATATACAGATAATAAAATTTTCTTTGATTTTTTTTTTCTTTTTTGTACCTGCTTTTAATGTTACACATAAAAATTATTTCGCTGTTTTCCAGCACATCGGTGATCGTTTTCTGGTTTACATGTTCTAAAAATTACCATCATGCTAAATTTTGCCATCAGAATTAAAGATTTTTGAAGAAAGAAACGACGGCTTTTTCGCGTAACAACCAAATAACAATTACACTTTTTGCCTTGAAAAGTCTTGTTTAACATGTTAAATGTCTAAAATCTATCTACTACATTAAATGTCTGTCTAGGCAATAACGAGTCTTTCTTTTGGTTATTTATTAAACTTTAAAGTAAATAGGCGCAGACGTGGCTGTGTGGTAAAAAGCTTGCTTTCCAACCACGTGGTTCCGTGTACAGTTCCACTGCGTGGCACCTTGGGCAATTGTCTTCTGCTACAGCCTCGGGCCGATCAATGCCTTGTGAGAAGATTTGGTAGACGGAAACTGAAAGAAGCCCATCGTATATATATATATGTGTGTGTGTGTGTATGTATCTATGTATGTCTATACTTGTCCTCCCACCACCACTTGACAGCTGGTGTTGGTGTGTTTACGTCCCCGTAACTTAGTGGTTCAGCGCAGGCGACCGATAGAATAAATACCATGCTTTAGAAATAAGTACTGAGGTCGATTCATTCGACTGAAAATTCAAGGCGGTGCGACAGCATGGCCGCAGGCAAATGATTGAAACAATTAAAAGATAAACGATACTGTTCCATTCTGTAAATAAATCATTGAAGAGAGTTTTCAACAGAAAACCATTTTACCTTTTCATGCAGCAGAAGCCCCGAAAGTTCTCCTAACTTTCATAACAACCACAAGTGTTGATGATGAATCCTATGAACCGATAAGGTATATCCATTGCACAATATATTCACCATTGGAATATTACTCATATTTTGAACTTCGACAAAAGTCATCCCTTAACTCTTTGTTTTAATTTTCCTGGCAACCAGCATCATCACCTTCAGTTCGTTTCAGTTTCGGAATCTCACATGATCCATGAAATGAACGTTTATATTTTGTAATGTAGTTTCATCTTATTTAAACCATTTCTTGTATTGAATTGAACTGAACTGACCATTCCGTCTTCAATGTCTTATGCCATCATATCGATTCTTCTGACAACAGTGCCGTCACTTAAAGGAATTAATTGAATTGTTTCGATGTCTCTCAAGTTTATAACATCAAATATTATTATGAATAATGACGACAGGATAAGCGACTTGCTTTGCTTTGAGCTTCTCTAACTTTTCTTTTCATACAAGAAGCCTTTCTAATGTTTTCATAGTGTTGTTAAGGATTGTTTCAGTATTGATATACTTTAGAAACATTTCAAATGATTTTCAAGAAATCTTTCTTCTCTGAAAGCGAGTTATGTAAAAGTTTCTGCGATTGTTTTCAATTTGCTTCGTCTCATGCTTTCATTAGAAATTATAGATCCATATAAACCATATTGACAGAGCCTGTATTTATGGAAACGCAATGAAACCATACGATAAGTATTACTCCGAATAGTGTCGAAATCTTTCGCGAAGGTAATCATACTTTAAAGGTCTCTAAGATTCAGAAGGAAAAATGAAAGGTTCATTCATTTAACAAAAGCAAGACGACATTTGAAAAAGCAGAAGTTTGATATTTAGTTTAAGAATTTATTTTAAGTTTTAGGGCATCCAAATCATCTCGGAAATAGATATAGGAAGAAAATTACAAACTACATGATTATGGTAAAAGAAAAGAAACGGGTGGAAATTCAACGTTTCAGAAAATGCCTTTCGTTAAGAAGAAAAGAAGAAAGGATAGGCAAAGAAAAGAAAATAGTTTCACTAAAATTTATCATTCCAAAGCATGGGAAGCGGCGAGCTGGCAGAATCCTTAGCACGCCGGACATAAATACTTCGCGGCAATTCTTCCGAATCATTACGATCTTATCTCAAATTCCGCTGTGGTCGACTTTGCCTTTCATCCTTTCAGAGTCGGTAATGTAAGTACCTGTCGAGCACTTGGGTCCATGTAATCGACTTGCCCTTCTCCCAAAATTTCAGATCTTGTACCTATATTAAAAATAATCATTACAAACCTTGCATAATGAATGACGGGATCGAAGTGGAAGGAGCAAAAATGTATAAATTGGCGTTTAACTAGAAAAAAAGCATGGTAACAAGTGTAATAAGAAAGTAGAGATACATTGTCATCAGGATTATTATATAAATACTTAGAGGAGAGTGTGTTTGTGTGCATTTATATGTAGGGTCCTACTTTGCTACTGTAAAACTAATTTGAACAAGGCATAATTATATCTCTGTGTATAATATGCGAGTAGTGTATGTGTGTGTAAGTATGTATAGCAGAGTGTGGGGAGTGAATGTGTATGAGTGGTGAATGTTTGAAGAAGGGGTTGCAGTGAAGAAATTTATTAAAGAAAAGTGGTATTAAGGGGAGCAGTGCTATGACAGGAAGATAATACGATTATTAATCCTGTTTTAAGAAGATAACTTAGTGTTCGCGATGTAAACGAGAAAAATGGGTTCGTGATGTACACTCTTCCCTCTTCCCTATGGTTTTCAGAAATGGAAATTATACTTTGCATTCTTGTCCTTCCTTTTGTTTTTGCTTTGTTATTCTCGAGAGTTTTTGGATATTCTATCTCCACCGTCGTGACGTAGGCCTCTTGATCACCACTCGATTTATATTTTAAGTTTTATGTGATTTTTGTCAAGTCTTCATTTAAACGAGCGCTTGCCTTCTGTCAGATACACAGTGATTAGTTGAGTCATGAACAAAAATTGAGGTCCAGTTTTTAATTATAGGTCAGCATTTTCCTCAATGCCAACCATTTCCGCAACCTATAGACCGTTTCTTAACAGTAGCTCACATTTGAAATGCTGCTTGGAAAGTCTGCGGTTCTGTTACTGAAGCGCCAAACAAATTCTTGCTTACTTTAACGAGGCGATATTAGAGTAAGTGACTATGTTCATGTTTATTCCCTTAAAATATTTTAACGTACCATTGTTGATGTCCTTTATATTCTTTTATTTTTTTTACTTGTTTCAGGCATTTGACTGCGACCATGCTGGTGCAACATCTTGAATTTTTTTTAGTCAAACAAGTCGATCCCAGGATGTTTTTTAAAGCCTAGTACTTATTCTTTCGGTCTATTTTGCCTAACCGCTAATTTACTGGGACGTAAACACACAAACACAGGTTGTCAAGTGATGATGGGTGACACACACACAGATACACACATATATAGTAGAAGGCATAGTAGAAGGCATTTACCCAAGGTGCCACGCATTTGGACTGAACCCGGAATCATGTGGTTGGGAAGCAAGCTTCTCACCACACAGCTACGCCTTGTCATACACTCATCGATCAGGTAACTGTTATGCTATCTTCAAATACAACAAAAATAGTGAACCAACGGGGAAGCTAGCATATGACCACTCGATCTGCAAGATATAATAGCCAAATTACCTTCAAATAAAATCCTACTAAATCGGAAACAAAAAAATCTACCTACCTATCTATCTATCTATCTATCTATCTATCTATCTATCTATCTATCTATCTATCTATCTATCTATCTATCTACCTCTCAAAAAACCGTTAGACATTTTCAACTCTTGAACTTTTGAACTTTTGAAAAATTTGAAAAAATCTTTCTGGGATTTTCAAACGAGAATTTCCAAGGGCATCCTCACTATTCATGTAACCAATTGAAATCTATTAAAACCTTTCATACTACCTCAGTTTATCATCATCTTTGCATTTTTTCATTTTTACATAATTTTATTTAGTTCATTTCTACAAAATTTCATTTTGTCATTCTTCTACATTTTTCCGTCGTTTTTTTTTCTTCATTATTCAATTCTGTCATCTTTCATTCTTAGCATTTGTGTTCCCCATCGCTCATTGGTAACTTCTCAGTTATCACTTCCTTCTACCTGTTCACCATTCCACCTAACTTAGCTTAACTTCTCTTAGCATAGCGGCCCCTATTTCTCTTCTGCTCACCATCCTAGTAACGGTGTTACCCTGTTGTTTCTCAGTACTAGACGTGTAGTTATATTCATACAAAGAACAGGATTATTTTGCAAAGAACGGCTTTGCTTATATCTTTATTAGTTTATTATTTACCTGAGGTTAAGCAAAATCAAGATGGAGACAGAAAGACTAAATTCTCAGTTTGATTAAAGATTTGGGCCATATCATTTCACTAGAAAATTTACTACATGTCCCTACAGACGAATTCATAAAATATGGAATCGTATTAATTTAATTTTTGCTATATATATATATATATATATATATATATATATATATATATATATATATACATATAAAATTTCTCATATAGCATTTATTTCATTTCCATTCTTGAAAGACTTTGCATTTCTGTGAATTTTTGATATTTTGTCTTGTATGCTTCATCTCCATCTTATAAACTGATGGAACATAGAAGTGACATCGTAGAACTAAACTTTCCTGTGCTGCTGTTGATGGTGGTGGTCGTGGCGATCGTGGTGGTCGTGGTGGTCGCGGTGGTACTAGAAGTGTTTTATGATGTTATTATGACCACGGTGGAATTTTTCTTTTTGCATATGAGAAACTATAATATATAAAATACCTTTAAAACAGAGAAGTGTGACATGAGTAATATTGTACTTCCATTTCTAGCAATGCAAGTGACCACGTCCTGGTACTTTGATCTTGTTGTTGTTTAACCCCCAGATCATCCTCCTGTTGACTAAGTAAAACAATAATCGGATGCATTACGGGATTTCATCTTTCTAGATGCGTTTGTACCCAAGACCACATCACCTAATCTACCTTGAATTTTTTTCAATAGTAGAGTATAATTTCAAAGTAGTGTATGAACTTGATGGAAGAAGATATTTTAAAGTAACGGTGTAATTTGGCTGTCTTTTCTAGCAGGTAAGCGACCACATAGAGGTTCCTTTCTAACGTTTGTTGCTTCATAACTATTACTACTACGACTACTGTTGTTGTTGATGTTACGTGACGTCAAACTGTGTTATGTAGCATGGTATGTGTATATGTGTGTGTATGTGCGTGTGTGTGTGTGTGTGTGTGTGTGTGTGTGTGTGTGAGAGTGTGCGTGTGTGTGTGTGCGCGCGCGAGCATGTGTCTGAAATTGTCTCCTCTAACATACGGTAATCAATACTTGCAATCAATAGTGTGTCAACAATAACCGTCTCGAATTTCTTCCCTTCGTGTTATACTTTTCATGAAATTTCACAGTTTTAAATATCATCAATGCAAAACTTACATATATATATATATATATATATATATATATATATATATATATATATATATATATATATATATACATATATATAGCATTGATACAAAATACACGCACGTATATATATATATATATATATATATATATATATATATATATATTACACTGATACATAATATACGCGAATATATATATATATATGCGCATATAGGCATATATCCTCGCAAACATATACATATGCGTTAGTTCATATGCATGCACGCACATGTATCATCACACTTTTGAACGCGCATGCATAGTGGCCTATGTTATTTCCTGGTGCACTCCAATGTTCACGCCTACTGCATCGTTGTAATCATCTGAGCCATATGTCTGACACTCACACTGCTTTCATCTCTCTCTAATAGATTTTCAATAGACGGTCGAGCACGCTCATGCCTGACGTACACGTTACCCTCCACACACACTGTTATGCACAGTACAGAGGGTATCATGTTATATGCAGAGGAAGACTATCGTTATAATTTGAAAAGCTTGCAAAT
The DNA here is from genome assembly GCF_046866305.1 of Octopus bimaculoides. Taxonomy (NCBI): domain Eukaryota; kingdom Metazoa; phylum Mollusca; class Cephalopoda; order Octopoda; family Octopodidae; genus Octopus; species Octopus bimaculoides. The sequence continues at coordinate 166,414,154 of NC_142928.1, forward strand.
ATATATATATATATATATATATATAGGTGTGAGAAAATTGGTATATATAAATTGGTATATATATATATATATATATATATATATATATATATATATATATATATATATATATATATATATATATATATATATATATATATATATATATATATATATATATATATATATATATATATATATATATATATATATATATATATGTGTGTACATATATATATATACATATATTTACATATGTATATATATATACATATATACACACGCACACATATATATATATATATACATATATACATATATATATATATATACATACACACAGAGTGAGAGACAGACAAATAAACAACCGGATAGACAATGGTAGAGATAGAGAGACGTATAAACATACATATGTATATATATATATATATATATATATATATATATATATATATATATATATATATATATATGTATGTATATACATATATATATGTGTGTGCGTGTGTGTGTGTTTGTATGTATGTATTTTTGTACATATATGTATATTTAGATAGGTAAATAGATAACCAGACAGATAAATTCAAATAGAAACAGAGAGAGGGAGAGAGAGATACAGAGAAAGAAAGAAAGAAAGAAAGAAAGAAAGAAAGAAAGAAAGAAAGAAAGAAAGAAAGAAAGAAAGAATGTAAGAAAGAAACAAAGAAACAAAGAAACAAAGAAAGGAGGAAAGAACGAAAGAATGAAAGAGAGAGGGAAATAGAGAGAGACATTGACGCAGACAGACAGAGTGGGTGGGGAGAAATTTAAATTACAAAGTCTCTGTGTAACCGAGAAACAGAAAGCCCATTTCTTCTGCTAAGAGATTGATCGTTCCCGAACAGACGAAAAATCTTTATGAGAAATCCCAGTTTTTCTGTTCCGTAACGATAACAATACAGTGCTTTCAGCTCGTCTGCAATCTCCAACGTTAAATACATTCAGATATATAAATGATGATATTTCTATGTTATACATATTTCAGGTTTTCTGATTTAGGCTGTGTTCTGCATATCAGTAAAGAATGAGATAGTGGAGAGGTGTTTGGCACCCATTTGGAACCAAATTGCCTTCGTAGGACGTGGGATAAGGAGCGTCACGGTGGGAACGCAGTTCGAAAATGCTAATATAGCAAAAGAGGTGTCAACGAGAACGTTGAAAAACGTTGAGAAAGTATGCTGCCAAGAACCACCAAAGGGCGGGTTAGAGATGGCGTGGCTACTGATGCGCAGGCATGTACCGAGGTTAAGGCATCTCTGGCTCTACCTGGTGGCCAAGTGTGGTATTCGCTTGCAGACGAATTATTTCCACGACCGGCTTCCTTGGAGGAATTTACACCTGATTTTATTAAAAAGACGTAATACGAGTGAATGGCAAAAGGAGTGCCGAAAGCCACTCAAGCTAACCCACAAGGCGGGCAAAGCCGGCAGCGATAATACCACCTCGGTATTTTATAAAGGGCCGGTAGAGTTTAAGATGATGTCCTAGGAGGTGTTCTGGGGCTCGATGAGAACGAGTTAGCCAACCTGCTTCAGAGAACTTTGAGGCCGCGGTACTTGAAAAACTACCAAAAATCTCTGACCTGGCAGTGCTATAAGAACGCGTTACATGTTTGCGAAAAATTGTCCAAGCATGGAATATCAGTGCCACCGGCATGCCTAAGGTGCGGGCAGGACGATGAAGCGGTCCTGCACGCTCTTGTACAGTGCCTGGAACTTTCGGGCTTGATAATTTACGTAAAATACGTGTTGTCGCATCTAGGAAGAGTACAGCTATCAGCTGAGTATGTGATAAAGATTGTACCGCCAACCGACTACCAAAGGAAGGTGAGGCATGCTTTTTGTGTACAGTCGCAGTGTTAAATGAGTATACGTGGAGAACTAGAATGCAAAGACTCGTGACAGGATCCTTCATCTCCGGCACTGGCCTGCCGTATTACTTCAGATATCATCTCAAGGGCAAGACAGGGCTGGAGAGGAGACGCCTATCGCGAAGTATATTCGAGAAAAATGGAAGGTTGTAACAAGGAAGTTGGGAGTGATTGAACCTACTTAATTTCATTCTTGATAAAATCAAGGTGTAGTCGCTGGACTTCACGGTCATGGTTTATCTGTAAAAGGTACAAAAATGTTTAAATATATTCACAATCCGATTTCTAAAAAAGCATTTTAATATGAACTCATAATCGCTCTATTTGTTTATATATATATATATATATGTGTGTGTGTGTGTGTGTGTGTATGTATGTATGGACGTATATATATGTATATATATCCGTATGTATATACATGCATATATATATATATATATATATATATATATATATATATATATATGCATACATATATATACACACACACACACACAAAGTCGAATACACATACACGTGATGCGTGTTGTTAGTTTGTCGAGCGGCTGCGTTTTTCATGCGTAAGAGAATATAATTTCAATGCCCTTAGTGTAAAAACAACCGAAAGCAGGTCATATACACGACAAGCTTCTTTCAGTTTCCGTCTTCCAAATCCTCTTACAAGGCTTTGGTCGCCCAATGGAACTGAACCCGAGGTCTCTTAATTGGGAAGCAGGTTCCTTACTACACAGCCTCACCAACACTTATATTTGCACATTTATAATTGAATTAGCCGCAAGCAGGGTTATTGGTTTACTACCTAAACTACAAGATATATTTCTTTAAATTTATTTTCCGTGGAGCTGGTGAAGGAAGTTTCAATATGGTTCCTCAACTTGCGAGTAATATCGGCCAAATATCTCTCAGATTTCTTGACACCGTCTTGTTTTTATTTTTTCTGAAAGACTCATTAGACAATATAATCTTATATGAACTGTATACGTAAAAGTACGCAGGATAGTCTTAGCTGGAACACTTTTGACAATAGTTCTGTCCGATGAGAATCGGCCTCGGAATAAACTGCTATAAAAGCTACAACCCACAATACACTACTTCTAACTTATCAGCCATCCGATATGTGTATTCTCTTCTGTCCAGGGGTCGGCTTGACAAGACTTCTCAGTTCACTCTCTGTTGTGCTGAATGAATACAATCAGTAAGGCTCTTGTTTCGAGATCATTCTTTGATGTCTTCAGTCTACAAACGTCTTCCCCCACCCCACCCTTGTTAACCTGCAAAATCTAATTTTCAGTCTATTATGATATTCTTTACCCTTCTAAACAATACCGACTGTCCATATGTTTGATATTTCTTTTAGCTCCTCCAGACTTTTCAATTGTCCTTCATTATACTTCTTTCTCGTGTCTTGGCATCTGTTTAGCTCCAACACACCAACTACATTTCCTTTCATTTTAATTTTCATCTTTTAATTCGTTGATACAATCATTGGATTGCCACTGCGTTTTAACAAGGACCTCAAAAAGCTTTTGCTTTCTTTTTTATTATATCAACTCGAGTACTTTTGTAATCATTTTAAAGCAATTCATAAAGGATAAATTGTGCGATGTCGATTTTTGCGTAACGAGATATAACCCAACCGGAACTGAATACGCTAAATTATTTTTATAGTAACTCCTCACCGACATACACGAAACGTATGTAAACTCATAGACACAAACATGCACGCATACAAACACGAAACGAGGTATCTTGGCTTTGAATAAAAGAAAATAAAGGAGGATCAGTTAATTATGATTTTATTCAACATATTACGCTCTCAGATTCACACACTTATTGTAGCGGTTTTTCTTGGCCTCCACCCAGGCCTTTCGCGATACCCTTAAAAGCAGGAACTTTGCAGCACCTCCTCGTATATATACGAAAATACAATAAGATCACAAGAACAAAGAATAAGGATAAAAATTGTTTTACTACGACGTTGATGCTAAGAAAAATAATTTTTGAGGTTTCAGACGTGTTCGACCTTCAGTGGAGGAAAAATGGAAGAAAAAGAGACGAAAGAATGCAAAGAAGCTGTTTTGCGTATTTTAATGGAGGGGTATAATTTGGTTACTATTGCTAGCAAGACATACTGCCGCAATTTCATTTATTTTCCTAGAAAGCTCCTTGTTCTGGCAAAGTCGATACTTTCACGTTCATGTAGTACTGCATATGAAGCTGCACTGGTATATCTTACTTTAAGAAGTAGGGCATTTTAAACAGTAAAATCAAGCAATTATTTACATGGAAGATTTATGAAGTGAAGAGAAAGAAACAAAAATGTTATCTACAGCCTTGACTGCTTGGTTAAAACGCCAAAAAAGTAGTGTGTGTGTGTGTGTGTGTGTGTGTGTGTGTGTGTGTGTGTGTGTGTGTAGATATACTCGTTTTCTGCTTTTTAGCCATGAGTTGTGTACTTGAGCAAATCGCTTCACTTCACTTTTCTCCAGTCCCCACTTTCAATCAGTGGGGAATGTCGCCTTGATCGCCTAGCCAACAGAGAAATGTCATTCGAAGGCTAAAACAATGCAAAACGCATTGTGACCAGCGATGTGTAACAACATCTAATTGCCTGGTTGGTCAGGTGATCATGTGATATATATATATATATATATATATATATATATATATATATATATATATATATGGCCACAGCCTCAGGGCTAAAACAATATTAAAGAATAAAAGATCGGCTGCTCTACATTGATAAGGGGCAACACCCCGAAACTAGTCTGTAGATGCCAGACCAGCAAGGGGAAGCGGCTGACCTCCCCTGTTCGAAGGTCATAATGGACACAGGTTCGTGTTTCACATAGCTAGCTAGAGGCGATGGCCTCTTGGAGCTAATCAACGGCTGCATTCGTCCTATTTTTTTGGACTGCCATGTTAGCTTGGCGATAACTATTAATATATATACGCTATATACGTGTGTTTGTGTGTATGTGGAAGCAGATTGACAGGTTAATGTCGAAGGTGTTTCAGGAAGATATGTATGATAATTAGAGTTCTAATACAAGCAGTGTTACCCGTAAATATTTATACTGAATTACAAACATATGTTTCGTAAGCCTATATTTAGTTTCTCTGTGAAATAGGTACCGTGTTTCAACCAGATTTTTCTTCACCGTGGGATCTGAATCGAAGCAAACAGTTTTTTTTTTTTTTTTTTTTTCTTAAGGATTACTTAATACTGCTTTCCAAGTTTCTGAAAGTAAACAGTGTAAATGAAAGTATTTGAAATTCTATTTGAGAAATTTTTATACCGAAGTGAAGCCTTACAACTTGGGATTGAGATTAGTAATTTCAAAATGAGACTTTAGCTCTTAAAGTGAAAGTAGAGATTCCAAAGTGAAAATAGAGATTTGAACCCAAAAAGACTTAATACAAAATGCAAAAGCAAAACATAACAATATCATTTGTAATGTCAGCTAATTTACTTGGTTTATTATAAGATTTTATCCACCAAACAACGAGGAGGAAAATCTCATTACATGACTGTAATGCCTTCCAGTTATTTTTAATGATAAATACAGCTATGGCACCTAATTCTGATTTTCTGAGAATACTGTATTGTTTTAATGTGTGTATGTGTGTGTGTGTGTGTGTGTGCGTGTAGCATTTATAAAAGCTGCTGTTATAATACACCACTACTGTACAAAGCCTAGTGGGGAAAAAGTTTTATTATTATTGCACATTTTATACGCAATAAAAATAAAACTTTTATTGCATATTTTATACACGAGAATCATTCTTCTACGGGATTACGCTTAGACGAATACTCCAGCAGACGTTTCAAACAACACTAAAAATATCTTGAATGCAATCTTCGATCTTACGGCGAATGGGTGCATTAGTGAACATGTCAGTACAAAAAAACTACTCATGAGAGTACAAGCGCTTTAAGTCACTATAAGTTTTGTTCAAGTGAAACTCACTTTGAAATCATTAATCCCACTTTGAAGTGACATATGCTCACATTGAAATGGTTTTGTTTTGAAGTCACATGTGCTCACTTAGAATTACAAAGATTGTACTTTCATCATGGAGTCTACTTCCACAGCAAAATTAATTATACCTGTACTAAACATATGGATATAACACCGTATGTATACTAATACATATGTGAGGAATTATGTAGTAGATAAATATATGTATATGTATGTATATATATATATGTGTGTGTGTGTGTGTGTGTGTGTGTGTGTGTGTGTGTGTGTGTGTGTATATATATATATATATATATATATATATATATATAAAGAGGTTTTATGAAAGTGTATAGAGGAATATATTATTCAAAAGAATTCCAGCTCTGTCTATTTTTTATGTTTTATTTATATTCTTATAATATTAATGTAGTATATATAATATATAATATATATATATATAGTAAAATGAAATGAAGTACTGATTGTCCTATTGAATAAATGAAATATTCTTCATTTCATTTTACTATATATACTATATATTCTATATCCTACATTAATATTATAAGAATATAAATAAAACATAAAAAACAGTGTTGGAATTCTTTTGAATAATGTGTATATGTATATATATATGTATATATATATATATATATATATATATATATATATATATATATATATATATATATATATATATATATAGAGAGAGAGAGAGAGAGAGAGAGAGAGAGAGAGAGAGAGGGAGAGAGAGAGACAGAGAGAGAGAGAGGCAAATAAACACAGATTAACAGATGACAGACAGACAGATAGATAGATAGATAGATAGATAGATAGATAGATAGATAGATAGATAGATAGATAGATAGATAGATAGATTGCTTTAACACACAACTCTTGGGTTGGCCAGAAAGTAATTTCGTTTTTTTAGTGTGAAATTAAAGTTATTGTTTTTTTCATGCAAAGAGTGAACTGTAATCAATTATGTATTTTCCATTTTGTTCGATGACTTTTGCCATCTTTCTGGCAACATCATGATTCCGCTCTTATAGAACTTCTGGTTCTTAGCCAAAAACTGAAGCATGTGCGATTTCAGGTCATCATCATCATTGAAAGTTTTACCATTCAAAGAATTTTGCAAACTTCGGAATAAATGGTAATCTGATGGTGCAAGGTCAGGGCTATATGGTGTATGTAACATCGCTTCCCAACGAAGTTCCAATAATTTTTCACGAGTTAGCAAAGACGTGTGTGGTATAGCGTTGTCATGGTGAAACACGATTGCTTTACGATTTGCCAATTCTGGCCGTTTTACTTTGATTGCTTCCTCCAGTTTCACTAGTTGTTGACGGTAAACATCTGAATTGATTGTTTGGTTCCTTGAAAGCAGCTCAAAATATACGACACCTTTGTAATCCCAATTTGCAGCATGACCTTTTTTGATGCAATTCAGCTTTCAATGCGTTTTGTACTGGTTCATTACGCTTGGACCACGATCGTTTTCGATTGCTGTTATTGTAGACAATCCATTTTTCATCACCAGTGATAATTTGTTTCAAAAAAGTTCGATTTCATTGCGTTCATGATGCATATTGATTCCTTGTGTTAAGTGAATCTCTTTCAAATTATGTGGAATCCAAATATCGAGCTTAGCGAGTCCAAGACATTTTAAATGATTTTCAATCGTTGTATGTGATACATTTAACCTCTCTGCAAACTCTCGCACAGTTATATGACAATCAGATTCAATTATGGCTTCGATTCGGTCATCATCAACTTCAGTAGATCGACCAGAACGGAATTTTTTGAACTGTTAAGCACTCAATACCATAAACTTCACATATCTCTTTGTGAGCCTCAGCAGCTTTCTTTGCCTTTACAGAAATGAAAAAGCGAAATATGGCGAAAACGTTTGTTTTTACTCTACATGTTAAAATTGACACTGAACTAACAGCTGTAAATAAAATTATGTGCAATTTGCTTCTAAAGTAATCTAAAAGTAACGGCTATCAAATGTCAAAAGGAAAAAATCATAACATTGACAGAAGTCATAAAAAAAAAAATCGTAACTCTATCTATTTGCGAGAAACGAAATTACTTTCTTGCCGACCCAATAAAATATTTTTAAACAAAGAAAATAACGAAGATTTACTGTCTTTAAATAGTAACCTAACACGATTCAAAAGGAATAATAACCGAACTAGATCTTAAACTATTTCAAACCCATTGCCATCTACATTCTGCAATGAAGAATATTGAAAATATTGGATTTACTTGCAATATTTCTTCTTGCTTACTAATAGAAAAACAACATTCAGTTAAAACGAGCCAACGGGAGTCTTTTTTTTTTTTTTTTTTGTTTCTTTTTTGACAGCCGATCGTCTTGTTTGACTGCGAGAAATATATCCCAAATTTGTCTCAAACCACACCTCAGCCTGAAAAAATATCGAAAACATTCGATAATGTAGCCTACAGTGCATCGCCATCGTTTTCGAATGAGATGCAATGATCAACGCTTTGATCGTAGGGTTTGCTAAGTCGGGCTGGTCTGAGTATAAATAACTGCAATAACAAGCTTTCGTTAAAATGCACGATCAACCGAAATGCATTTTACTTGAAATATTGACGCCGACTGAACAGAAACGTTTTGCGTTTAAACCACATCGAACCTGACTGTCTATTGTTTCTGAAGGGAGAACAATATTTAATACGGCAGGTCATGTAGGTCTACTAAAGACATGAATGTCCGAGCTATTTTGCTTTACAATTTCCTTTCCTCTCTGCAGTTCTTGTTCATGTTCTCTCCCTCTTCTTTCTCTCTCCCTTTCCTCCTTCTTCCTCCCCTTTCTCTCTCTCTCCCTCCTCATCTCTCTCCGTCTGTCGCTCTCTCTCTCTCTCTCTCTCTCTCTCTCTCTCTCTCTCTCTCCCTCTCTTTCTCTTTGGAAATCTTTTTCCCATATCCATCTCGGAGATGCTGCGCTGTGTGTGCAGTTCCACAGAGAGTTTTACAATAACAAGAGAACATAACCTGGAGCATTATAATTGCATTATTGCTTTCGCTATATTCATTAATCTAATCACAAACGACTTTCGGTTAAAGAAACCTGATACAAGACCTTAATATATCAATTATCCAATCAAACCTGAGGAGCACGTATAAAGCTACGTATCACTTTTTCGCTTGAAACCTAAAATCTTCTCAGGCTTCTTCGCTCGCTGAGTCATAAAACTAACGAGATATTTTTTTACTCTCTTTAACTCTTTCATTCCCTTCCACACACTCTCTCTTTCTCTCTCTCTTTCTCTCCTTCTCTATTTTCTTTTCTTTTCGATGTATTTTTCGTTTAATTTATGTATTTATTATTATTCTTTTTAACGATTTTCTCCTCTTTTTATTACGATGCCGGGGAAATAAAGCTCCTTAAAAGTCACCGTTGTCCAACGATGATATAAAATGCAGAATTCATTTAACTATCGCAAAAACGAAAAAGCAAACAAGAAGAATACGAACACCCACCCACCTATCTACTCATCTGTTCATACGGATGAGGAGAGAAGATTAAAGAAGATTAATACAAAAATCAACAACAAAATCATTAGCTACAGAAAGAGACTTTTTCAAGGACACCGTTGCCAAATATATGATAGTTATTTTTATGGTTCGGCCATGCACCAAATAAAATATATATAACCTGAAGCTATTCTGTTCTATAATCAAATAACACAATCATAACAAAACAAGAAAAATAAAATTAAAAAATAAAGTAGAGGAAGGCAAAAAAAAAAAACAAGACTTTAAAATAAACTTAATTTCATTGTTGTTTGCGTTTTTTTTTCCCCTATATATTTCTTATCGTCATCAACGATTCCTTTCATTGTATTCCTGTTGTTTTTGTTGTTAGTTATTGTCGCTATTGTCAACGCTGTCGTTAAAACAGAATTATTTCGTGGAAGCAAGACAATCAAATAACTCTAAGAATCACAGGTTGTGGCTTCTATATCTCTAGCACCACCGATATGCTAACCTATATGTAAAAGACTGGAAGAACCACCTCCACGCCCTATCTGTGCGCTCAAACTGCAAGAAATAGTGCTTTAAATCTCTCTCATATAATATTCTGCTGTCTTTTTTTCTTAACAAAAGTGTTGAGACATATTAGCTAATGTAGTTTGATGAATATTACGTCTGAAAAGACGTTATGGTTATAGTCTTTGATCTTAAGTTTATTCGATCAGGGTTGACTTAAGGTTAAATATGTACAACGAGTTCACATCACACCCACGTGGATGGTTCTAGCCTGATTACCGTACGTAGTACGTACTTTAAGCAAGTGTCTTCTATCGTGACTTCAGGTGTATCAGAGCCGTGTGTGTTTGTTTGCGTATGGGTGTGTGTGTGTATGTATGTATGTATGTATGTATGTATGCATACATGCATGCATGTATATACATATATATATATATATATATATATATATATATATATATATATATATATATATATATATCTTTTACTATTTTACTTGTTTCAGTCTTTTGACTGTGGCCATGCTGGAGCACCGCCTTTAGTCGAGCAAATCGACCCCAGGACTTATTCTTTAGAAGCCTAGTACTTATTCTATCGGTCTCTTTTGCCGAACCGCTAAGTTACGGGGCATAAACACACCAGCATCGGTTGTCAAGCGATGTTGGGGGGACAAACACAGACACACAAACACATACACACATACATATATATATATACATATATACGACAGGCTTCTTTCAGTTTCCGTCTACCAAATCCACTCACAAGGCTTTGGTCGGCCCGAGGCTATAGTAGAAGACACTTGCCCAAGATGCCACGCAGTAGGACTGAACCCGGGGCCATGTGGTCGGTAAGCAAGCTACTTACCACACAGCCATTCCTATACATATATATATATATATATATATATATATATATATATATATATATATATTTTATTATATGTATTTATTTTCTCCAAGTAAAAAATAACGGATAAAAAAAATTGGTTAATAGATACCGGGGTAGCAAAGATCACAAAATAACCGTGGTGTAACTCCTGTTTATGAGGTAGAAACTCCTTGATATCTTGGGTATTTGAGTATATATAAATTTAAAGAATGGAATAAACGCATATTATAACTGCATACTTTTATTCCGACGTATGTTTCGAAGAATTACAATTTATGCGATCCATAGAAATCGGCGATGTTAAAAATGTAAACTTCTCCTCGGGGAAAAGTATGAGAACCAGCTTAAACGTAAGACATTATAATCGAATATGAGAACTATAGTTAGAGAACTATATGAGAACTATAGTTAGAGAAGGTTATAACCTTCTCTAACTATAGTTCTCATATTCGATTATAATGTCTTACGTTTAAGCTGGTTCTCATACTTTTCCCTGAGGAGAAGTTTACATTTTTAACATCGCCGATTCCTATGGATCGCATAAATTGTAATTCTTCGAACCATATGTCGGAATAAAAGTATGCAGTTATAATATGCGTTTACTCCATTCTTTAAATTTATATATATATATATATATATATATATTTGAAGTTAAGCAACAAAAATTCAATAGGTTATAGCAGTACGTACGTTTCGTACAGGCTCCATTTATTCATGTAGTGAGAACACCACAGAAAATACAATGAAAATGTACTCCACAGCTGCATAATGGAATTTCATTTTAGAAAGTCATTTTGAAGATGGTTGCAAAAAACAAGAGTAAGAGAAGAAAACACATCTCGACTATGCTGCGATAACCTATTGAATATTTGTTGCTTAACTTCAAATTTTATTCACCAAATCTCTTGACTTTGTTCTTGGTTTTTATCCTACCAAATTCTGGTGCCTCAAACATTTTAAGTACCACATTTAATCTTTTGATTAAATCTATATATATACATATACAACAACTGGAGCAAAAACACATACAGGAGTGGTGATGTGAAATGCCCCAGTCTGAAGAAATCAGAAAGACAACGGCAGTGCTCCAGCATGACACCGCAGCTGCATGGCTGAAACGAGTAAAAGAATAAAGGAATGTATGTGTGTGTAACGACCCTCCATGTTTGTTTTCGTTCGGTTTCCTTGTATGCTTCCACTGTCCTGTTTTTGTTCCCAAATTTGACTCTCCATAAATCCAAAATTTTGCTTTGGTATTTACAGGAGCAACTGTCTTCGAAGACTTATATTGTCGCTGATTGCTCGAAATGAGGAGTGGATAGACAGACGACAACTGATGAAGGATCATTCTGTGTATTATATGTCGTTTTCCATTTCTTTTTACCTCACGTTGTTTGCGTATTTGACTCGTTTGTTTTCGTATTTCATTTTGTTTACTGTTGGTGATGTCCTGTACCTATATATATATATATATATATATATATATATATATATATATATATATATATAGATATATATATATATATATATATATATATATATATATATATATATATATATATATACATGTATATATATATATATATATATGTATATGTATACGTGTATACATATATATATATCTTTATATATATATATATATATATATATATATATATATATATATATATATATATATATATACATATGTATGTATATGTATATATACATGCATATATATATATAAATAATATATATATATATATATATATAATATAATATAAATAATATATATATATATATATATATATATATATATATATATATATATATGCATATATACATACATGTGTACATACCTACATATATATGTATATGTACATGCACATACGGGTACAGGATATTAAAAAAAAACGTGAACAAAATGAGAAACGAGAACATAAAAAAACAAGAACATGGAAAACGAACGTTTTTATTTTTTTATTTTCGAACAACGAAAGAAACAAATAGAGAAACGAGACAGGCAACATATTTGCTTCATTCGTTGTTCGAAAAATAAAGTTCATTTTTCATGGTATTGTTTCTTATGTTCTCGTTTCTCTTTTTGTTCACGTTTTCTTGACGTCCTGTACCTATACGTGTATGTATATATACATATATATGTAGGTATGTACATATATGTATGTATATATGCATATATTTATATATTATTTATATTATTTATTTAATTATATGATCAAACGCCACGCATCTATTTCCAAGTATATATATATATATATTGTAATAATGAAGTTAAATCAAACGATAATATTTTTAAGTTACTATAAAGTCATTTAATACGTACGTTTCAGATTTGCATAACATATAATTAGAAATGCATGTTTTCAAAACATGAAGCGATAGGTGGAAATATTTTAATATATATGGTCAGAACAGTAAATCGGCTTCTAAGTTGGGCGGATGGATATGAAGATAGAGGCGAGAGAAAGAAGAGATAGTTAAACGCCGAATAATGCGTTAATTTTGGGGCTGAAGTCACCTTATATGGGAGTTCCAGCGTCCATAACAGAAGGCTCTCATTGGCACGATTTATGACTGTGCTTTTATGCACCAAGTGCCGGTATGAGAGGATCTCACAGAGCTAATAACAATTCATTCGGCGTTATAACAAGAGATCTACGTTAAGGTGGATAACGGGATTGTTCTTTGATACTAATACAGATTTCGTTGCTAATAATTAACTTTGATACTTTTTGGTTATTTCACCCCCATTAAAAATGGGTTATCTCCCCACGTTTTATGAGAAATACTGGTACTTTATGTCATCTCCCTCAACTAAAAAAATTGTTCAACCCTCAACAAAAAAAAAGTGAAAACATAAAACATCTTATTGAATCTGATAATATTTTTTATAACAAATCATACAAAACTGAAAAGATTAATAAACATGAAAACTGAAAAAATTAAACATCCTATTGAATCTGATAACATTTTTATAACAAATCATAGCATGCCTATTGAGGAGGCCAAAAGTCAACAATGTGAAATAATCAAAAAGTACCTTAATTTTTTATAAGCGACATCAGTGTCTGGAAAGATGCTGATATTCTATATATCGTGGCAGCGAGATTTATTTGGTATTCAGTAACTGGACGCCTCCTACTGATGATCTCCAATTAATTGAAATCACTTGATATGGGAGTTTCGACATCATTAACAGACGATACTCGTTTACTACAATTTATGTCTGGTCTTTTATGCACCATGCGCTTATATGGCAGGATCTCTCAAGGTCAATAACGCAGTTTTAGAATACATATACATATATACAAACATCCGCGCATATAAGAACTTATGTGTGTGTGCGCGCTTGCGTGAATATGTGAGTGCATACGTGTGTGTGTATGTACGTGCGTGTGTGTGTATGCACGTGCGTGTGTGTGTGTGTGTGACTATTTATTAACCTTCAGACTTTGAATGCACTGGAATAGTAAAGCGACCTTCTGAGAATCCGAATTCCTTTACCAGACTGCGGACATGCTGAAATAGTGTCACGGATGACTGGAACGATCCTATACTGGTCAGTTTTCATTCTGGTCTGGTGCTAAGTTTATTGAACTCCATTCGTTGAATCGATAATTTACAGGATATGAACGTGGACAACCGCTCAACCAGTGAAAACAAGACAGACGGGGACAGAAATATACCTATCTGCATATATGCATAGAAGAATACAAACTTATACGCATACGCGCTCACCCCCCTCTCTCTCTCTCTCTCTCTCTCATAAAAGTTCACTCATATATATCTTGCAGCTATTTCAGCGTACTTTTTTGATGTACACGTTTCGTGACGTCCTGTGCCCACACATACATACCTATATATATATATATAGTGTGCATAAACACATAAGAGGAATCCACTCATGGGATTCCCTACGCTAGAATGAACAGCTACGTTCTAGAACCACAAAAATTAGGGATAAAATTCTGAAAGGAACGAAATAAAAAAAATAAGATCATTTAGCATTTATTTTTTCATCTCGTTCCTTTCAGAATTTTATCCCTAATTTTTGTGGTTCAAGAACCTAGCTGTTCTTTCTAGCGTAAGAAACCCCATGGATTCCTCTTATGTGTCTATACACTATATCTTAGTCTTTGGACTAAATTTTTATACGCTAGACCACTGGTAGTGAAAATTTTTATTAATTTCCATTTCTCTTCGATATGATAATATATATATATATATATATATATATATATATATATATATCTATATATATATATATATATATATATATATATACACGTATAGATGTAAGTTTGTACATATACGTATCTATATATGTATATATATTTTTATATACATATATTATTTATATTATAATATGACTGAACGCCACTTATCGTCTTCCAAGTAAGTTTTATCTTAATTTTGATGCGCACTCAATACGATCTTTTTACTCTTTCATTTTCTCTCTTTTTCTCTCTCTTATTCTTTTACCTCCTCTTCTCCCACTATTGTATCCTGTTACTCTGTCACTCTCACTCCCTCACTCCTCCTCCCTTGCTCAAGTGGCTCGCACGTGACCATCGGCCATCTTTCCTTCTTTCTCTCCGTTGTAGCTGGAACAAGGAAGACGTGTTCTTGTTTGTCTCCTGTCTTAGCATGATTTTCGCGTTCGCCACCACAACCTCGTTTAGGCTTAGCAGCCCTTCCAGTTGGCTTTCACTGTCCTGTTTGCGTTATCAATTTTGACAATCCACAAGATCCCAAATTTTATTTAATTTGCTTTGTGGGAGCAACTGTTGCGTATATTGTTGTTAAATGCTCGAAATGCGAGAGTAGAAAAAGAGCCTGCAACTGATGAAGGGTCGTTCTTAATGTTGTTTGCTTTGTTTTCCATTTCTGTCTTTTGTTGTTCGAAAGAACAGTTCATGTTCCATGTACTGTGCTTCGTACTTTTTTGTTACACACGTTTCATGACGTCCTGTGCCCACATATGCATATATATATATATTCATATAGATGTATGTACATATACGTATGTATATATGCATATATATATATATATATATATATATATATATATATATATATATATATATATATATATATATATATATATATATATATATATATATATATATATATATATATATATATATATATACTTGTGTATATAAGATTGACCAGTGACCGATCTGTCAATATGCTAGAAGAAGCTCACTTAAAAAATTCTCAAATACGGATTCAGCGGAGCAAAAACAGGTGGGCTAGACCAGTGGAAATTGTACATACCTCGATTATCTGCAGACTATAGTTTCAAAATCAATACTTCCAAAATAAAAGTATCTATTTATCATCAGTACAGATTGCCGATATTCTTATAATCGAACAGAATCTCGTGCTAGTTGTCTTCAACCAGTGAAAACGTGCACGTGATTCTATCCATTATAAAGATTAAAATTCAAAAGTCTGAGTTTTGGCGCGCTGAATCCGGAAAATATCTCTGCAGAAAATAATTTCTGCTTTGAATTTACCAACTTTGAGAAATGTGATTATGGTTAATTAACATAATATGGTAAAAATTCGATATTAATTAATATCAATTTAATACCAGGAAACTAGCACATTAAAAGAATGAGAAGGTTCATGAAAAAATTTTTTGGGAGATCCTAAAAAGATTATAGTACTTGTGTATATAAGATTAACCAGTGACCGGTCTGTCAATATGCTAGAAGAAGCTCACTTAAATGTAAGTATATATATATATATATATATATATATATATATATATATATATATATATATATATATATATATATATATATATATATATATATATATATATATATATATATATATATATATATATATATATATATATATATATGCGCAGGAGTGGCTGTGTGGTAAGTAGCTTGCTTACCAACCACATGGTTCCGGGTTCATTCCCACTGCGTGGCACCTTGGGCAAGTGTCTTCTGCTATAGCCTCGGGCCGACCAAAGCCTTGTGAGTGGATTTGGTATACGGAAACTGAAAGAAGCCCGTCGTATATATATGTATATATATATGTGTGTGCGTGTGTGTGTGTGTTTGTCCCCCCAACATTGCTTGATAACCGATGGTGGTGTGTTTATGTCCCCGTAACTTAGCGGTTCGGCCAAAAGAGATCGATAGAATAAGTACTAGGCTTACAAAGAATAAGTCCTGGGGGTCGATTTGCTCGACTAAAGGCGGTGCTCCAGCATGGCCGCAGTCAAATGACTGAAACAAGTAAAAGAGTATATATATATATATATATATATATATATATATATATATATATATATATATACCTACATATTCACACACACACACATACATGTATATGTACATATATATATATATATATATATATATATATATATATATATATGTGTGTGTGTGTGTGTGTGTGTGTATGTATGTATGTATGTATGTATATACCTATAGTAGTAGTAGTTGTAGTAGTAGTGGCAGCAGCAGCAGCAGCAGCAGCAGCAGTAGTAGTAGTAGTAGTAGTAGTAGTAGTAGTAGTAGTAGTAGTAGTTATGGTGGTGGTGGTGGTGGTGACGTGGGGTGTTAAGAGTAATGTAAAAATGCTTTCCAAACCGTCAATCATGGCCTTTCTACAAACATTCCGCTCGTCAAGATCAACACGAGATCCCATATATCAATATCCCCTCACCTACAGACGCCCATCCTATTTTCTCGAACCCTAAAATGTCGATTCACTCTCTCTGTCTCTGTCTGACTGTTTATGTGTCTGCCCGTCTCTCTCTCTTTCTCGTTCTCTCTCTCTCTTTCTCTGTTTCTATCGCTCTGTCTTGTATTCTCTCCTTCTCTCCCGTCGCCATCCCGTCTACACTTCCTAAATATATTTTTGAACATCTTTGTTTTTATGGTAGGGAGGACATTTCTTATTTTAGGCTTTTTGTCTTTGCACCTGTGTGTGTGTGTGTGTGTGTGTGTGTGAGCGCGCGCGCGTCTGTGCTTGAGCGTAAGTGTGTGTGCGTACGTGTGTACGATGATATGAGTGTGTAACAAATCATACAATATAATAATATATTAATTGTACAAGTCGATTGCAATGCATTTGTGTACGTGTGTACAAATATATCCAAGAAACTATGTATATAGATATGTGTAGATATGTATATATATCTGTGTGCATGTGTGTGTCTATAGGCGTATATGCATATATATATATATATATATATATATATATATATATATATATAGATATATATATATATATATATATCTATATATATAAAAATGAGAATGTGTGTCTGTCTGTCTGTCTGTCTGTGTGAATCCCTAAAACTCGAGAACTACGCAACCAATTTCATTCAAATTTTACACATGTCTTACTTAGTGTTCCAGTTGTGTTTTAGTCAAAAAAAATAATTAACTTCTTGCAGAGTTCGAGCACACGGCAACATAATATCTCCTCCACTATTTAAGTATTACGTGTCAAAAGTGAAACAAAAACACTCATGTCAAATACTTTCACTTTAATAATGAAACTATTCCACTAACTGAAACAATCACATTTCGATACTGTAGTGACAGATACTTTCACAGAGAGAGAAAGAGAGAAAGAGAGAGACAGAAAGAGATGTATATGTATACATATACATGTATATGTACACCATTTCGATACTGTAATGACAGATACTTTCAGAGAGAGAAAGAGAGAAAGAGAGAGAGAAAGAGAGAGAGAGAGAGAGAGAGAGGGAGAGAGAGAGAGAGAGAGAGAGAGAGAGATGTATATGTATACATATAGATGTACACGTATATGTATATATATATATATAGATCTATACATACATGTATATGTATACATATGTGTAGATGTATATATATATATAGATGTACATGTAATATGTACACATATATACATATATACATGCATACAGATATCTATACATATATACACCCATCACACACACATACACATGCACACAAACACACATTAGTCATTTGTTTTCTTATCCAAAACTACGTCAAAAGTACTGAATGGATCTTTATGAAATTTGGAAATTATATTCTTTGCATAACGGCCATAACTCCCATGAAAATTCATATATTTTTGATGTTGATGAAATTTTAACCCGAACATAACAGATGAGCATTATTTAGAAAATGATGTCACACGTTATCGAGGCTACCATTCTTTCTGGATGTGCAAAAGGGGATGACATCTTTATTCCAAGAATTCCTCTTACTCCATCAGGAGCAGACATTCCTTTTACATTCAGAAGACTACAATTCCCCCTTCGTGTGACTTTTGCCATGTCCATAAACAAATATCAGGGTCAAACACTGTCTGTAGCTGGTCTTCTCTTGGAAGAGCCCTGCTTCTCACATGGACAACTGTATGTTGGCCGCTCAAGAGTGGGCAGCAACAAAAAACCTATTTGTATATGCTCCACAAGGGAAAACAAGGAACATAGTTTACAATGAGGTGTTATAATCACAACAGCAAGAAAGTATGTACATGATCACCTTCTTTTACGAAACTTCATTGACTTTCATATATTTATATTAATATACATATATATACGTGTGTTTGGGTGCGTGTGTGTATATACATCTCTATATATAAAGATGATGCGTAGTCTAGACGGCGCTTTTAGATTTCATTATTCTCTTTAACCCGGGCAGCGCCGGGTATTTCTGCTAGTATATATATATATATATATATATATATATATATATATATATATATATATATATATATATATATATATATACACGGGTTTAGTAGGTGAGTTCAGTAAAAGAAATTTAGATTCAAAGTGAATATGGTACTTAAGTTTAGGCACCAGAATTTGGTATGGTATTATCCAAACAATTCCCAAAAATAAGGTCATCAAAAATCAAAATAAGCAACAAGGATATTCAAGGTTACTGCAGTACGATCGTTTCATGCGACTCCATTTATTCAAGCAATGTGAGCATTACATTAAATGTAAAATGCAGAGCAATCTTCAGCTGTACAAAGATACAGAAAATTTACTGAAATGAAGGACATATTACCGCTGTAACAACATTTAAATAATCCAAGTTGGAAGGAAGAATATTAAAAACCATTTTGACTTAGCCAAAGCAAACAGGCGAGTAATTAATTCTATGCAGAATTTTAACTGTAACTAGTATCGTTGCTATTATGCAAAAGTGTCTTAAGTCCAAACCGTTGCTTTTTCAAAAAACGAAGAAATAGTTTCACCATTTAACAGGAAAACCGTTGTACTACACTTTCACAATTTTCATATCTTGGTATCTGAATGAGCTGGAGATGCGATACTGGGGCCAAAAGTACCGGCTATCGCAAGCAAAAGTAAATACTGAAAAAAAACGCATTTGGTCAAAATTGGACATACGACAGTTTAACCTAATAGCAACGATATATATACTCTTTTACGCTTTTACTCTTTTACACAATTCAGTCATTTGATTGCGGCCATGGAGCAATGCATTTAGTCGGAGAAACCAACCCCAAGACTTATTCTTTGTAAGCCTAGTA
>NC_142928.1:166436961-166461961 GCF_046866305.1 Octopus bimaculoides
TATATGTACAAACATACATACACACACACACACACGCACAAACACATATATATATACGTATAGTAAAGTGTTTTCTAGCGCACTTGATGTATGAATACATGGAATTTTAATAATTTAACATTACACCCTTACTGATAAGAAAAATAATTTGTGAAATGATAAATTGTGATTGAAATTTCAAAATTAATTAAATTTGGAATGTAGTGCTGAATGATTCGGATCTTTAACAGCAAGGTGAAAATTCCAAAAATGTTTCGGCCTTATTCGACCATATCAGTAAGGAATAGTCCAATAGTAGCTGTACATATATATATAAGGCATTTGTGAATGAACAGTAAGTGGCATAATTAATTCATTTCAAGAGAGGTGAAACACAAAGTGGTTCTTATCACCTGGATATCAATTAAAAAAGCAAAAGTCATCTATTAAAGAAATTTGATAGTTTTAGCACAGGTAGTTAGCTATGATAAGAAATAACAGGGAAGTTTCTTTCGCTTTTGCTGGTCAGCACACAGATTTTAGAGACACAAACAGACAAGCAGAGACAGACAGAGACAGCGAGAGAAAGAAAGAAAGAAAGAAAGAAAGAAAGAAAGAAAGAAAGAAAGAGAGAAAGAAAGAAATAAAGAAAGAAAGAAAGAAAGAAAGAAAGAAAGAAAGAAAGAACGAAAGAAATAGAAGAATTGTTCCCACTACAGGAGTGGAATATTATTGGACTTTGCAAAAATAAAATGTTATGTTGACATAGGTGCAAAAATAAAATGTGATGCTGGCAGGAAATACCACATGATATTTTATCAAATATCACATGATATTTTATCAAAGGTTCTAACGAATATGACTACTCTCCGCCTGATCTGTCACTTGCAAGCGTATTTGATTAAATAGCATTCACGGGGATCAGCTGCAAGGATCATAGGCTGACTAAGATACTCACAGAGAATGTGACCAAATGAGATTTATTTTTCAATATAGTCCCGTTCAAATCAAATTTTATATTACTATGATAGTACAGTTCTATATTTAAGAGATGAGGAATTATGTACATTATTTACATTATTTACATTCGACGGATATTTGTCCTTATCTTGTTTGTTGTTAACACAACGTTTCGGCTGATATACCCGTCACAGCCTTCTTCAGGTGTCTTGAGGAAATACCTTAGGAATGAGAACCCAGGTTCGAAATTTCCCCAAGACACCTGAAGAGGGCTGGAGGGTATATCAGTCGAAACGTTGTGTTAACAACAAACAAGATGAGGACAAATATCCGTCGAATGTAAATAATGTACTATGATTGTGCTCTAAGTTTTGAGTTCCTATACCATTCCAGTTCAAAGCAACCGATGTTGGTTATTGTGTAAAAATAATTACCAAGAGAAAAGCTACATGTGCCCCGAGGGAAAGGTTACCGGACCGCTCTAATGTGCTTTTAATGTTACACAATATGCATTGTGCTGGTCTACTATTTCTCTTTCATTCAGTCACTCAGTGTGTGTGTGTGTGTGTGTGTGTGTGTGTGTGTGTGTGTGTGTGTGTGTGTGTGTGTGTGTGTGTGTGTGTGTGTGTGTGTGTGTGTGTGTGTGAATGAAAATGGTAAAAGATATATATAACATACCTTTTTTTATCATTTACTTGTTTAGATCATTGGACTGCGACCATGCTGGGGCACTGCATTGAAGAATTTTTGTCGAATGAATCGACCCTGATACTTACTTTTTTTGTCAACTGGTACTTATTCTATCAGTCTCATTTGCCGAGCCGCTAACTTACAACGACGTAAACACACCAACACCGATTGTCAAGCGGTAGCGAGGAATAAACACAGACACCACACGCACGTACGCACACACACACACACACACACACACACACACACACACACACACACACACACACACCACACGCAGAACGGGCTTCTTTCAGTTTCTGTCTACCAAATCCACTCACGTATATGTGTATGTAAGGACGTAGAATTTATGTATGTATTATGTATGTATTATGTATGTATGCATGTACAGGCGTATGTATATACATTGCCAGATCACTCATAGTGGTACTAGTAACATATAACCCAGAAAAATTAAGATTGACATACTTGCACTATTAACCCTGGGCTAAATATATAACTTTTTTAGAATTTGGTTGTGACTTATCATATTTATTTTAAAATATGCAGGCTTCGATATATATTGCTTAAATAATATTCAAAGTGATTTATATGGTCAGAAATATAAGTGTTCATGTTGTCATAGTGAGGATCCAATCAAAGACTTTACAAGTAGAACATTTTCAAATATGAATAAGTGGAAGTATACAAAAATAAACACTATTTTCCATCTTACCATTCATTTTGTTTCATTTCAAAGAATAAAAAGTAAAAATTTATACTGTTTTATCATCATCAGTATTATTATTATTATTATTATTATTATTATTATTATTATTATTATTATTATTATTATTATTATTATTATTATTATTATTATTATTATTATTATTATTACTACTATTTATATTTTGCTGGTGGAATCGTTAGCGTGCTGGACGAAATGCTTAGCCGTATTTCGCCCGTCGCTACGTTCTGAGTTCAAATTTCGCCGAGGTCGACTTTGCCTTTCATCCTTTCGAGGTCGATAAATTGAGTACCAGCTGAGTACTGGGGTCCATATAATCGACGATCCCCTCCCCCAAATTGCAGGCCTTGTGCATTTATTTAGTAGAAAGTATTATTTATATTTTGCATTACGTTTATGAGGGCATGAAACTCTTTCTAGTTTCAGGGCCTCTTTGGGCCTTAATCTGGCCCTGTTCATACTTGTATACCTACATACACATATAGATGCATACGTACATGCATGATGACTGCTTCAATTTGTCAGACGATATGTAAAATCCCTCCAGAATTCTACTAGTAACATCTAACCCGGTACAACTGGTTGTGTGGTCAGGTCACCAGTGGCTAAAGTAGAGCAACCTCGACAAGCTTGATTGGTGTAGAAGGTAATTTTTGCACGGCTTTGTATATTTGTACCCAGGGTCACTTTGATGGCATGCACTGCTTTCTCACTCAATAATAATAATAATAATCGATATTCGTTTCATGAACGGATGAACTCAAGAACGAGTCACCGAGAATGAAGATTGCAAAATCCTGCGAGATGCAATGATTCAGTGCAATCATATGACCAGACATCGAAAACCGGACATTGTTGTAGTGAATAATAAAGAAAGAACTAGCATGATAATCGACATAGCATATTCCGATGACAATAGGATAAAAGAGAAAGAAGAAAAACTGAACAACTATGACGATTTGAAGTGGGAAATATGAAGGTTGTGGTCAATGAGGAGAGTAACTGTGCACTTGGCAGTATCAGCACTCAACTACCAACATGGCTCAAAAAGATTGGTGCCAGTGTGAAGGTAGAACACCTACAAAAATCAGTATTGCTTGGAACTGCAAGAATTCTTCACAGGGTTCTCAAAGCATGACCAGTAAGCAAGTGTCAGTCTACTGGCTGTGTGCAGCTAACA
The DNA here is from genome assembly GCF_046866305.1 of Octopus bimaculoides. Lineage (NCBI taxonomy): Eukaryota > Metazoa > Mollusca > Cephalopoda > Octopoda > Octopodidae > Octopus > Octopus bimaculoides. The sequence goes on from NC_142928.1 coordinate 166,440,498, forward strand.
CTTTCCATCGTACCCAGCTAAATAAGCTGACAGTTTTCATCAAATAATAATAATAATTAATTCGTTTTATTGGCCACAAGGGCTAATATCAATCAAAAACATGTAAGGACAGTGAGTGTTCATTGGATTTTGACAGCGTTAACTGATCATGAACCAGCATTTAAACCTAGATGCACTACTACCTAAAACGCTCATATACAGGAAAGCACTTGATAGTCGAGAAGGAATAGTCTGAAAGATTATGGTGGAAGTAGCAGAGAAAAGCAGAGAAAAACAGAAACGGAAAGGCTGTGAGAGGAGGAGATCTAATAAGAGATTTCAAGGCGTGAATCATTGTCAAAGTTTTAAATTATTCATCACGTATTTATTTCTTGAACCCGTATTCAAAACACTGGCTATAAAACAAACGTATCGCCCATAGCTATTATAACTATTCACATATAGTCACCCGTGAGCGCATGAGCAATCATACACCCATACAGACACACCCATACATACAAATAAAAGTGTACTTGTGGATGCACAGGCAATTAGATCGGTGCACACGCCCACTGACAGCGATATTTATATACATACATACATACATACATACATATATACATACATACGCGCGCGTGTGTGTGCGAGTGTGTGTGTGTGTGTGTGTGTGTGTGTGTGTGTGTGTGTGTGTGTGTGTGTGTGTGTGTTGTAGGGATAATAGAGTTAATGAGAGCCTGAAACAAGTTGTAGAACTAAGTGAAAGCAAGTGACTGTAAGAACAAAATCGCCCAAAAGCAAAAAAGCCGCGAGGAAAAGGAAATATCGGAGATTTAAGAGAGTGAGAGACTAGTGCAATATTTAACACGTTTTTATAGATATTTATACTTATATTCTCTCTATCATATATATACATATATTTAGAGAGACTTAGAAATATTAATAACTCTATATATATATATATATATATATATATATATATATATATATATATATATATATATATATATATATATATAAATGTTAATTCTCTAAATGAAGTATTAACAGTAACTGCACGATAAAGTGTAGTATATTGCCACTTAAGTGTGGCTGACCCCTAGGGGTGGATGTTACTGTTGCTTTTAGCCCCAGGAGGACATCTCCTCCAGCTGGCTTATCGACACACGACTGTGTCCTGTTTGCCAAGGGAAATAACCCTGAAATCCGGATACGTTCGTGCTGCAGATCGGGGTGAGAGGGATAACTTCCCTTGGCAAACAGGACACAGTCGTGTGTCGATAAGCCAGCTGGAGGAGATGTCCTCCTGGGGCTAAAAGCAACAGTAACATCCACCCCTAGGGGTCAGCCACACTTAAGTGGCAATATACTACACTTTATCGTGCAGTTACTGTTAATACTTCATTTAGAGAATTAACATTGCTTGTTTTCACCTTTTCGATATCAGTGAAGAATTTCACTGGAAAAGAAGATATAAGTTTGCCAGGTTTTTGTCTCTCTCACCAAGGTCAGCAGCTGTCGGACGCCGACGAAGGGAAATAACCCTGAAATCCGGATACGTTCGTGCTGCAGATCGGGGTGAGAGGGATAACTTCCCTTGGCAAACAGGACACAGTCGTGTGTCGATAAGCCAGCTGGAGGAGATGTCCTCCTGGGGCTAAAAGCAACAGTAACATCCACCCCTAGGGGTCAGCCACACTTAAGTGGCAATATACTACACTTTATCGTGCAGTTACTGTTAATACTTCATTTAGAGAATTAACATTGCTTGATTTCACCTTTTCGATATCAGTGAAGAATTTCACTGGAAAAGAAGATATAAGTTTGCCAGGTTTTTGTCTCTCTCACCAAGATCAGCAGCTGTCGGACGCCGACGAAGGGAAATAACCCTGAAATCCGGATACGTTCGTGCTGCAGATCGGGGTGAGAGGGATAACTTCCCTTGGCAAACAGGACACAGTCGTGTGTCGATAAGCCAGCTGGAGGAGATGTCCTCCTGGGGCTAAAAGCAACAGTAACATCCACCCCTAGGGGTCAGCCACACTTAAGTGGCAATATACTACACTTTATATATATATATATATATATATATATATATGACATACGCGCACACGCACACACATACACACACACATATATATATACACACATTAACAACTATATAATAACATGTCATAAAAAATATACTCCGATTACATATATGTATGTGTATATATATGTTTATATATATATATACACACACGCACACATGTATGGATCTATATAATTGAAGAAATTGAAGTCAATAAGGAGTACAGTTGGATAGTTACTTTTTAATCACCAGAATTGTTTCCACAAAACGTAGTTCTTCAAAAGTATTGGTATTTGATTATGCAACTGTTTGTTTGCATAATGAGACCTAGTTGTGTTTACTCAAGTGATATTCTACCGTTGCCTCTGCTAGTTTAAAATCTTCGAGTTCAAGGCCATCCTATGCGTCCATCCTGTTTTACATTTACCAGCAGCTGGTAGGGTCATGTTATTGACTGCCAGATTACATCCGCCAAACGCACTCTGCTAGTAAACCACGAAATAGGGAGTAGTAATAGAGTAGACAACTGACGAATGAGTTATCTTCTTTTGGTATTTTGTCCTGTACTTATCACTCGTGCGCTCACGTATTTTCCACGGTGTTGCAGAAGCGTATGCAGCACGTGTCCTACAGCAGTACTATGCATAGCTTGAATACTGAGATTGAAAGGCAGGAGCGAATCTTGCCTATCTAATATACAAAAAAAAAATATTTTGCATTTTATGCATAGTAATCAGAGTAACCTTCATAATTTTATTGAATTTGGTGTATATTTTGCCATAAAAAGAAAATGTTGCTAACGATCTATTTTATTCAAGGTAGGTACTGCCTACCTTGCCTAACTAGGCGGCTGAAGTAAAGACAGCATGTTGTTTGTCTATCTCCTTACCTTCTTGGTGATTTTAGATAAAATTATACTAATGTGTCCATCTGTTTTAATTTAATTAAATTCTATGTCTTGATGCAGCTGAGGATTGTTCTTCATTTAAATTGATGAAATGACTGCATTGTTCAATTAAATGGAGTTGCTTGAAACGATCGTACTGCATTACCTCTGGATATCCTTGTTGCTTATTTTGATATATATATATATATATATATATATATATATATATATATATATACAGTAACCTCTCGCTTTTCCTCCGTGGTGTTATTTTGCATTTATAATAAAATTATAAAAATTTAAAAAAATATACAGTACAGTAATGTTTCTACTTCGCGTATTTTTACCTGTAGCGGTGGAACATGACACCTGCGATAGTCAACAGATTACTTTATGTATATATATATATATATATATATATATATATATATGTGTGTGTGTGTGTGTGTGTGTGTGTGTGTGTGTGTGTCTGTATATATATATATATATATATATATATATATATATCTATATATATATATATATATATATATATATATATATATATATATATATATATATATATATATATATATATATATATATATATATATATATATATATATATATATATATATATATATATATATATATATATATATATATATATATATTTGTTTTGCAAGATTTTTGATGTGAAATCGTGTGTTGAAACAGATGTTGTTGTACTTGGGGATGGTCATATTGCCAGTTTAGCCAATAAAACATGTGACAAAATGTTACCCATAAACCAATAATAATATGAACAAAGTATAATACAATACATAGATAAACAAATGGAATTAAATACTACTTACGTTAACAAAATTTAATTAAACACAAAAAAAACAAAGAAAAACACACACACATGAACAAATAAATAAATAAAAACAAATACAAACGAACACGTATTAACAGAGAATATAGGTGATAAGACACTCCCCATACACACATGCACTTACAAAAGACACAGACACATTGAAGGACACGCATGCGTAGACACATACAATAGGAATACAAAATACAAAATGGCTGATAGTTAGCAAGGTGAGACACACATAAGAAAGAAGGAAACAAAGGACCACTGATGAGGTCACAGAAGTGTGACGAGAGAACTCTGGCCGAAATAAGATTAAGATTAAGATTAATGTAATATAAAGCTGAAGCAAATTAACGCCAAATATACAGTGCGTGTGTTTTTATTGGCTAAACTGGCAATATGACCATCCCCAAGTACAACAACATATATATATATATATATATATATATATATATATAAGTATGTATACGCACACACGCACACAAACATAGAGGGAGGGAAGGGAGAGAGAAAAGTAGTTACATATGTTAAAGATATATATACATAGCTATATACATGCATATATATTTACATATATACGTACATACATTAATGCGTACATATATATGCCAACCAGCACACACACACACACATATATACATGTACATGCACACGCATATTGTGTTATTGAGATTAATAATAATGTATATATACATATTTGACTGTGTATGGCTGAGTTTGCTTGCGCTAGTGTCTTTCTGCTCCCGCTTGTCAGCAATAGGGCTTTGGTTTGGACGAGGAGTCTCCAGTGACGTGGGCACACGCCTTGTTAATTTATTTATGACACATCGATCTATTTATCATTTTCCGATATGCCTCGGAATATGTATATATGTGTTTCTGTTAGCGTGTGTGTGTCTTCGTATGAGCATGTACGTATGTATGTGTTGCGCTTTGCTTTGTGTTTTTTTGCGCGCACACATACACACACACACACACACACACACACACACACACATACACACACACACCACACACCCACCCACACACACACACACACACACAAAGATAGACGATAAGTAGCCTTCTTTATTTCTGTCAATATATATTGTGTACCTACTGACACAAAAGCATATGTGTGTTTGAGTTTGTGTGTGTATGTGAGTTCCTATTTATGAGAGAGAGTGGGAGAGTTTGTGGTCTATATAAACACACGTTAGAATTTGAATACACATTTACCTCCCTTTTATATATGAGTTGCTGACGTTTGCCAAAAAAAAAAGAAGTTCTTTATATTTTTTCAGCAACTTAGAGGAAATTTTCATCTCACCTCATCAAGGATGTTTGTGTAAGACGTTCTCTTTTCTTTTTATGTTAGTAAATTTTCTGCTAATTATTTTTCTCTTCCACTAACTGGGAAATTTCGGTTTATTGAGAATATTTTGCGTTTGTCCATCAGCAGACAAAATCAATATATATATATATATATATATAGATAGATAGATAGATAGATAGATAGATAGATAGATAAATAGATAGATAGATAGACAGACAGACAGACAGACAGACAGACAGACAGACAGACAGACAGACAGACAGACAGACAGACAGACAGACAGACAGACAGACAGAGATGTGTATGTATGTGTGTATCATAAACTTTACAAGGAAAAAGTTGACACTGCCATCGAAGTTTTCGCTTGCTCACCCGTCAGATTTTCTATTTGCATGTTTTGCGTTTTCGTTGGGAATATGTAAGCGTTTAATGGCTATGGATTCTCGATCTAGTGATGTATCTCAGAAGATGGCATTAGGTAAATTAGTACCTATAGATATTTTTAGGCTTAGATTATTAAATGTTGATAATATAGAGAATATCGCTATGATGTGGAACTGCTAAACTATGATCTCAGTAAGGTGGATAACTTGGTTGGGGAAATCTGTATTTCGTGATATCTACTATATACAAACTAGTCAATTCACACTTTTTGACAACGTCTTATGCTCCGATCGAGATGGTGAATAGGTCATTTGGTTTAGATTATGCTCCTGCACAGACACATGCACATACACGCACGCACGCACACACACACACTCACACGCACACACACAACACATATACACTCACACACGCGCGCAAAAACACGCATACTCACTCATAAACAAACGCACTCACGTTCATACAGATATATATGTATGCATATACACACACACTTATACACATATACATATATACATAGATACATACATACATATATATATATATATATATATATATATATATATATATATATATATATATATATATATATATACATATACACACATATATATGTAGATGTGTTTATCAATATATTTATACACACATTGTACATGTGTGTGTATCTATATATTTATATACGTATGTATGCATACACATACGCATACACAAAAACACACATATTAACCGTTACAGGAACACATATGAAGCAAAATAAAAACAACGCTTAGAGTTCTATATAGCTTGATTTTATTTTTCTGATGTTTTGTTTGTTATCGCATATTCGTTAACTTCATTTATACATTTCTCTAGCATTTTTAACCCCATGTGAAAAATATAAAAAGATATCCTCTACCCCATAACACTACGATTTCTCCCACAACCAAAAACTTATTAGCTGAATGTGACTGTTGACCTGAAATAACTTGCATTGAGGTTTAGTTTGGTGTTAGGTTCGGAGAAAAGTGACAAGAAACCCTTCCGATTTGTCATGAGTTAATCAAATTTGCGAATGCGTTTTACTCATAAAATCAGAGACGCTCCTGCCGCTGTAGTCCCTACTGTTATCGTTTAGTCATATGTTGGCTCTGGTAGAGGAAATCTGAGATCTACTTCATTTAGAGCCGTAGCCAACTTATTCTTTTTTTTTTTTTAATTTCAATCTCAGTTTATCTAGAAGAGTGATTCTCAATCATTCTTTGCCTAAGACCCACTTTTGATTCCTATTTCACACAGGTAGACCTTACGATCCAAACATCCTTTATTCTTTTGTTTCAGTCATTTGACTGTGGCCAAGCTGGAGCACTGCCTTTAGTTGAACAAATCGACCGCAGGACTTATGCTTTGTAAGCGTAGTACTTATTCTATCGGTCTCTTTTGCCGAATCGCTAAGTTACAGGGACGTAAACACACAAGCATCGGTTGTCAGGTGATGATGGGGGTACAAAGACAGACACACAAACATATACATACATACATATATATACATATACATACATATATATACATATACATACATATATACATACATATATATATATATATATATATATATGTATATATATATATATATATATATAATAATATTATTAGGGACAAAATCCAAAATTACAGGTAAAAAACTCAATTAAAATCAATTTATAAAAAATTAAATTGAGCCTTATAGATAAAGTATATATAAAATATTATATTTATCTTATGATATTTACTTTACTTTATATTATACTCATTTATTGTGCTTTTAATTATTAATTTTTCTATATGTGATAGTGGATTTTCATCGATGAGTTCTTGAAAATTGGTTATTTTCCCTAAAACTATATATATTTTATATATACTTTATCTATAAGGCTCAATTTAATTTTTTATAAATTGATTTTAATTGAGTTTTTTACCTGTAATTTTGGATTTTGTCCCTAATAATATTATTATTATTTTCTAATTTATAATTAACGTTTGTTGTTTGTATTTAACTTTCAATTTTTCGTTGATTATGGAATTTACAGGTAGGATTGAGCCACTGTTTTGGAATTCATCTTTGAAGGATATCCCCATACCATCTAGAAAGGAATATATTTTGAAACTTATTAATAATATTAAAGAATTTATTACTAGAATGAAATGGAAAGCTTATTTTAATAATATTCATAATATTACTAATGTTCATGATGTAGATAATTTAAATTACATTAATTCTAAATTTAAATCCAGAAAAGAACCACCGTATAATAGGGATTTACAAATTTTAGAGGATAGTATTTGGAAAGTAGTGAAAAATATTAAATTTCATAAATATCCAAATAGACATAATGATTATTTAAGAAATTTAGCCATTAAAATTAAACAATTTAGAAATATGGATGGTATTATTGTACAATCTGATAAAACTAGGAACTTATATAAACTAGATGTAAAACTATATGATCATTTATTAGAGAAAGAAATTAATAAGAAATATAAGATAGTTCCAGAAAATACTTTAAATTTGATTAATAAGGCCTCTAAATTAATAATGTTTAAATACGAACTTGATAGTAAGACAGAACCTTATGTACCGATGCACCCTAGAATTACTTTAAAAGACCATAAAGATAATTTTTATTCTGACCCTAAAGTTAGGCTTATTTGTCCTTGTAAGTCAGATCTAGGTAAATTAAGTAAAATAATTTTAGATAAATATATTAACAAATTAAATGGAATTAATTATCTTAAGTTATGGAATTCCACAGTAGATACTTTAAATTGGTTTAATAGTTTTAATGATAAATATAGGTATAAATTTATTCAAATTGATATTGACAATTATTATTCTTCTATAAATGAAATTGTACTAAATAAGGCCCTAATTTTTGCTATGAAGAAAGTAGGTATGACTAACGATGAAGTAAAAGTAGTTAAAATGGCTAGAAAATCATTGATTAAATATGATAATAAATTGTGGGCTAGAAAAGATACCAGAGATTATTTTGATATACCAATGGGGGCGCCTGATTCAGCACAGGTAACTGATTTAGTAGGTATATATTTATTATCTGAACTTGAACTTGAAAACTTAAAATTGGAGGGTGGTTTATATAGGGATGACCTTTTATTACTTACTAAAAATTGCACTAATAGACAACTAGAATTATATAAGAAGAGAATATATAGTTTTTTTAAAAGAAATGGTTTAAAGATTACTATTTATAATGAGTATTATAACGTTAATTATTTAGATGCTAATTTTAATTTATCTACTGGTAATACCCAACCTTACCATAAGATTAATGAAAATATTAAATACATTCATGCTAAAAGCAATCACCCACCCTCAGTTAAAAAATCCTTAACTTTTACTATAGGTAAGAGAATATCTTTACTATCTTCTAATATAGAGATTTTTGAAAAACATGCACCTTATTATAATAAAGCCCTGCAAGAAGCGGGATATACTAATAATATAAAATTTTTTAATAATCCGAATTATTTTTATAATAGTAGTAATAATAATTATAATAATAATGACCTTTGTAATAAACATAACTTTTATACTCATGATAATGTCTTCTTAGGTAATAATAAGAATAATAAGAACAATTGGTATTATAATAAATTACCTAAACATAAACTTAATTTTAATGGTAACAATTTTAAATATTTTAATTTTTTTAATGATAATAATAAATTTAATAATACGAATAATAAATTCAATAATATCTATAATAAGAACAAACTCTGGTTAATTATTCCATACGGTGTACAAGTTAAAACTAACATTATTAATGAAGTTTTTAAAGTTATTGATTTATTCCTTAAAGATAATAAAAAATATCATTATATTTTTTCTAAAAATAATTTTGGTGTAGGTTATTCCACTACTAATAATGTTGCTAATATTATCTCTTCTTTTAATAAATTTAAGTTAAATAATTACTACAAATTTAAATTTAATAATTATTCTAATATTAATTTTAATAGTAATAATGTTGACCAGAATATAATTAATTGTACATGTTTAGATAAAACTAAATGTAATTTTAATAATAAATGTAATTTGAAAGATGTAGTGTATAAATGTATAGTGAAATTATTGAATGAAAATAAACATTATGGTTATAATTTAAATAAGATTTATATAGGTTCGACTTCTAATAAAATTAAATTAAGAGTAGCTCAACATATGCACTCATTTAAGAATAGAAATTTAATTAATTCTACTGGCCTCAGTAAATATATTTGGGAACTTAAAGCTAAAAATATTAAATATATTTTAAAATGGGAGATAGTTTGTAAAGCTAAATCCTATCATATAGGTAATAACTTTTGTAATTTATGTAATAATGAATTTAAAGAGATATTATTTCATAAGGATAATAATTTACTTAATTCTTTTGATGAACGAAAAATAAAATGTAGACATAAACTACTTTATTTATATAAAAACTTTAGCTAATAATTTTTATTTATTTTGTTTATATGGGTATGTGTATATGCATGTACATGTATATATTGAGGGTGTGTGTTTTAGTCTATATGCATTAGTATGTATGTATATTTTAGGTGTATGTATATATGTTTACGTATGTATTTATATAGGTTTAAGTATATATATATGTGTTTTTTTTTTTTTTTTTTTTTTTTTTTTAATATATGTTTGTGTATATTGAGTGTATATTTGTATTTACATGCGTGTATAAAGATATATACTTGTGAGTATAGATGTATATTTATATATATATTGTGCGTGTGAGTGAGTGCGTGAGTGTAGTTTTGTTTTAGAATTTTCCTTATTTATATATTTATTTGAGTGAATTTTTATTTGTGTGTATATTTTGTATATTTTTTATATATATAGTTATGAGTATTTTTGTGTATATGTATATGTCTATTTATGTATGTAATTATGTAAATGTGTATATATATGTATATATATGGGTATGAGTATATATGTGAGTGTGTGGAATTTGTCTATATAAATTAGTAGGTGTATATATTTATGGGTGTATATATATATATATATTTATGTATGTGTGTATATATATATGTATATATATGTATATATGTATATGTATATATGTATATGTATATGCATGTTTTTTCTGTATATATATGTGTATGTTTATGTGTATGTATATATGTCTGTATATGTGTATCTATATAATATGTATATTTGAGAGCATGTGAGGATGAGTGTGTATTTATATATATTATGCTTTATTTTTATATGTGTGTATGAGTGTATTTGTTTTTATATGTATATTTTGGTAGGTACATGTGTGTATGTGTAGATATATATTTATGTATATATATATATTTATGGTAGTATGTATGTTTTGGTCTATATGTGTTATATGTATTTATATATATGTGTGTATTTATGTATATATGTGTATGTATGTTTTTATTTATGTATATGCTTTTATTAGTGTTTATGTGTATATATGTGTGTATGTTGTGTGTATATACGTATATTATTTTGTATATTTGTATGTATATTTGTATATGCATGTAAGTGTATATATATATGTGTGTATGTATGTATATGTGTGTGTATGTATGTATGTATATATGTATGTATGTATATGTGTATATGTGTATATGTATATATATATGTATATGTATATATATATATATATATATATATATATGTATATGTGTATGTATGTATGTATATATGTATGTATGTATTAGGATGTGTGTTGGGGTATCTATTTAATTATTATAGTAGCTATATTTTGTTTTTATTGGTAGGTTAATTTTTTTTAGTAAGTTTAAGGTTTTTATATTACAATGACACGACGATTTTGATAAGACTAAATCAATAGTAGTATTTTAGTTTATTTCATAATATTATTTAATTTACGACTATTAATATTTTTATTTAGTTATTATATATTAGAATTTAATATTTATTAATATGTTTTATAAGATAACTATAGTTTTTTGTTCTTTTTATGTTGTTAGTTATATAAATTTTAAATTTTTCATTCATTTATTTAAGTATTATTATTTCATTCATGCTTTCGTATTCTATTCTCTATTTTAACGTTCTTTTTTAACGTAGTATTTTCGCGCGAACTCTTGCTTAAAACGCTATAGCTATTAGATAACGTCTTAGTTTTTCAGTTTGAATTACGGAAAAATTTGGATAAGTACTGTTTTCACTTTGCTAAAGATTTTCTACTATTTGAAAATAATATGTATTCTTGTTTATACTATTCATTTGGTCCTTTATAGATTATTTTAATAGATAACTTATTTAACACTATATTATTTAGGAGTTATAGTTTCATTTCAACATAATATTAGAACTTCGATTGGAATAGTGTTGATATGTTTTCGATTATTTTTGATTAATATTATTTGATTAATTATTAATCTTTATAGTTTATAATATCGTTAAAGTTTTTTTTAAATCAAAACTTTGTATATATATATAAAGTTTAACCTTTTATTCTTTATAATTTTTTCTTTCCTAATTTTTTCATTCATAATTTTTTCCATTCATAATTTTTTCATTCATATTTTTTATTATTACGTTTGTAGAAATAAATAATCTTGTATTTTTCTATTATTCAATTGATCTTTAATCATAATTAAATAAACGTCTTTAGCTTTAAATAGTATAGCTTTAACTATTACACCGGTTAAATATGTACTAATTTTATCTTCATTATTATTTTAAACTTAAACTTCGTTCAACTTGTATTTAAAACAATGATAATTTAAAACAATGATAATTTAGGTAAGATGTTTTTTGTATATAATATACATGTTATTATTATGGATGAAGGGATGATTATTGAATGGTTATTATTTTGATATTATGATATTTTTTAAATAATTTTTCTATCTTTATATAATAAGTATATCATATTAATTCATTTGGTACTTATTGTTGGTTGAGATATATATCTAATTATTGTTCTACTTACGATCTGACGAGTAGCTATATTTTTGAATAGAACTTATTTTCGATAATTTCAATTGATTTTAATCGATTTAAATTTCTTTTCTATTTGAAAATTGGTTATGAAACACGTGTAATCTTTTTATTATATTTATCTTATGATATTTACTTTACTTTATATTATACTCATTTATTGTGCTTTTAATTATTAATTTTTCTATATGTGATAGTGGATTTTCATCGATGAGTTCTTGAAAATTGGTTATTTTCCCTAAAACTATATATATATATATATATATATATATATATATAGACACACGCTCACACATACACGCACACACACACACGCACGCACGCACACACACGCACACGCACACACACACACACACACACACACACACACACACACACACCACACATATATGTTGAAATTTACAGAAAAACAATAAACGAAGACATTTGTATGAAAAACAAGCAAGTGTATTAGTTTGACGCTCGGGAAAGTGAGAAAGTCTTTTACGTTTCGAGCCTACGCTCTTCAACAGAAAGGAATAAGGGAAAATAAGCAGAGAGAGAATAAAAAACTTGTACATTTAATGATCAAGCGTATATATATATATATATATATATATATATATATATATACGCTTGATCATTAAATCTATATATATATATATATATATATATATATATATAGATCGCTGACCACGACATTTAAATTTTTTTCTCTTTGTTTTTCTCCTTATTTCTTTCTGTTGAAGAGCGTAGCTCGAAACGTTAAAGACTTTCTCTATTCCTGAGCGTTAAACTAATACATCCTTTTGTTGTTTACACCACCTGTCCTCGTCTGTTGTTGTATTTTTCGTAAATTCTCCCATATTATATATATATATATATATATATATATATATATATATATATATATATAGTGATCAAGCGTATATATACGTATACGTATATATATACGACGGGCTTCTTTCAGTTCTGTCTACGAGACACACAATGTTCTGCCTACCAAACACACTCAAACACGCGCGCGCCCGCACACACATACATACCCTCACACACACACACACACACACATACACACACACACACACACACACACACACAGAGTGTGGGTGGCATGCAATTTTAAAAACTAATGCCTTATCTTAAATTAAAGTAGATGGAGCTACTTCATATTGTTTTCCTTCTGTCTGTCATAAAAACGAATGATTTACATGAAAATCTGATTTGCTATTAGCATTCACTTATATGTCTTAGGCATGCATATTGCCTGTCTTGCATTCATGAACCAAACGCCACAATGCATATTATTCAAGTTAGATAAAATTGATGGAAAGACAATGCTCATAAGAGCAATGTCTGTATAGAAATTAAACTTTCGAAAATAAACTCTTCATCTGGAAGTTCAATATTGCCTAACTTTGAAACTTCGACTTTAATTTCACTTCAGTCCACTTGAGAATTTTGCTTGTTTTTAATGCGTGAATGAGAGAGAGAGAGATAAAGAGGAACAGAAAGACAGACACTCAGAGATAGACAAAGAGGGAGAGTAATTTTCTATGTGGGTGTAAGCATGCAGTGTGTATATGTCTCTATATTAGTGTATCTCTGCATTTGTCTGTTTGTGTATATCTATGCAATCTGTGTTGTTTTGGATGTGTACCCTCAGGTGTGACAACACGCAAATAGTCTGTCAAACATTTAGGTGAGACCTTCACTTCTATTATTCCAAATATAACATGACTCCACCTAACCGACGACCTTATTGTGCAATCTGACATTCAATTGTTACTCGTGTGTAATGGATCTAGTGTTGCAGTCTCGATATCTCACCCTCTATGTTCTATCCAGCAAATTTTGGTATGAACACCAGCGAAGGTGGTAGGAGTAGGGTACTTATTGCTTTTCTCTACTTAAAATCCTATAAACTATCTCACGACATGCTACAATTAACATTCAAATCTTTTTCAGCTTACTTTCTTAAAACATGGACAATATACTGGATGAATCTCAGTGTACCAGAAAAGATTTAAGGATGATCACAGACAGAATGACGATCGAGCTGTAACTTCTGGTACGCAGTGTTTTTTTCATATGTATGTATGTATGTATGTATGTATGTATGTATGTATGTAAGTATGTATGCGTGTATGCATGAATATAAGTATGTAACTATGTATGAATGCATTATACATTTTTTGTGTGTATGTATGTGTGTATGTGTCTATGTATATTTGTGTGTGTATGTATATATATATAACTATGTATCTATGTATATAATTATGTGTGAATGTAGTATGCATTTTCTGCGTGTACACATGTATGTGTATATGTATGTATATATATATACATATATGAAGCCCAGACCATATTACGTGGTTTCGGATTCAGTTTTGCTGCGCAACGCCTTAAGTTGCTTTTTGCTTAGCTTAGAAATTATCAAAGGCTTGTGAGGGTAACTCCGTAGGCAGAAACAGTGGAAGATTGTTAGAATTACAGTTCTTGATGTTGGGCCATAGACTTCATCCGTTGACCAGTTTAACTTCTTGATTTTTAGTTGCTTTTAGCAAATCTAGTCCTTATAAGCATTCACAACACATGCTGTATCTTCGATACTTATATCGCTCCTTTCTACCTTGAAAAAATGAAACCCAGAAGAGCTCTTTCTCCTCAGACTGAGCTTTTTAAATGAAATTGGCTTATGTGCTGTGTAAGAAGCGCTGTAGAACAAAATTACTTTAATCGGATAATTTCGAATAGAAATACCAAAGATAAAATTAAAATACAGAAAAAAATTATGAAAAGACATAGGGTTAGGATCAAAATTAGTAACCGGAGCATAATGAGTAACTTCTCATCTCCCGTTATTTTATTCCTAAGTCTTTGAAACCATTACATTTCAAGTATCGCATCATTGTTTTGTATTAGGAGAAAAAACTGGTCAGCATAGTTGTTGTTGGTGTTGAGAGAATTCGAAACATAGTCAGGTAGCAGATCCTTTTCTTTCAAAAAACTTTTCCTCAACTTTGGCCCGATTTTAATCGGTGTTGCTATAAAATATCTGGATAATATTTGGTGTTTAACAATCAATATCCTTTTCTCTGTTGGATTCAATTTTTTCCGCTCTAATGTCTAATTTGATAATTTTCAAGTTCCCCAAAAATAATATCTAAAATGAGGTCAAATGAGTAATGTCTAATTTCAGTAATAGCTTCTCTTTAACTTCGTGGTTAGTTAATATATCTCGAAGAGAACATTCCAGCAGATCGTGAATAAGCTATGGATAATAATTTATGCTGATTTTTTTTTTTAATAAGTCGTGTTTCGTTCATCATATGCCATTTTTCCCTGATTCCCTTTCATTTGATCTAGATATTTATTTATTTATTGCATTT
This sequence comes from Octopus bimaculoides, assembly GCF_046866305.1. NCBI lineage: Eukaryota > Metazoa > Mollusca > Cephalopoda > Octopoda > Octopodidae > Octopus > Octopus bimaculoides. The sequence goes on from NC_142928.1 coordinate 166,456,300, forward strand.
CTGATCTTTCTGAGGAATGGATATTGATGTGTATAAGTTTGTTTTCTGGAGAACTGAAGCGGTAAATTTACCTCATCTTGTCTTTCTCATTTTGCCCCAGCCAAATTTGTCATTAATATGCTCAAAGTCAAAAAACGCCTCATTTTGCCCCACCGATATACACACACACGCACACACACACACACACACACGCACACACACACACACACACACACACACACGCGCGTAACTTACAAATCAAGAGATAAAAGAGTTTCGTCTAACGAGTAGTTGGGATAATCATCGTGGACACAGAAGGAATCTCCGTTGAAAATGGGAAATATACATCCAATGCCTCCAGTTAAGAATTAATGAGACTGACCTGTGCCTTTTTTTTTATTTTTATTTAACCCCAATTCAAAACTACTGGTATATCTAGTACTCCATTTTCTAATACAATGCTTCTCAAACATTTTTTTTTTCTTTTGACAATCGCTCCCTTTCTTTCACTAAGAAGTTTTCAATCCAACTTTCTACAATTCAATAAAATTAAATATTTAATTTTACTGAATTGTAGAAATTTGGATATATATTTACAAATGCGTATGTATTCGCATCATCATCTAATGATGTGTTTTAATGACTGACTTTAACACATATATGGAAAGACCCGTAAATTTTCGATAAAATCTTTTTTGCTACCTGTAATTCACATGCATAAAGAGTATATCTAGTATGTTTTACTTGTTTCGGACATTAGACTACGGCCATGCTGGGGCCTTGAAGGTTTTTAGTCGTCTTTTATTTTAAGCCTGATAGTTATTATATCGGTATATTTTTGCCAAACCGCTATGTTATAGGGACAGAGACACTGCAACAACGGCTGTGAAGCAGTCGTAGGGGACAAACACCGAGACAAAGACGTACGCGCACACACACACACACGCACACACACACACACATGCGCACACACACACACACGCACACACACCACACACACACACACACGCACACACACACACACACACACAGACACACAAACACACATATATGTGTGTGTATGTATATATGTATATACACGACAGGCTTCTTTCAGTTTCTGTGTACCAAATCTACTCACAAGGTTTCGGTCGGCCCGAGGCTATAGAAAGGTGCCACATTGTGGGACTGAACCCGGAACTATGTGGTTGGGAAGCAATTAGTTCTTTTTTTCTTATTCGTTCATATCTCCAAATATTTTGCTATTGTTGATATCGTTGTTATTGATCATGGTGTTGCTACCTTGATTGTGTCAGATAATAATTATTATATTAAAAATTTAATATAATAATAATTATCATATTAAAAAGTTAATATAATAATCATATAATATAATAATATATATTATATTATTATATAATATATAATAATAATTTTAAAAGTTAATACAACAAAAAGTTAATATAATAATAATTAGTAACTATATTAACCAATTATATATTAGTTAATATAATAATAACTAAAACTTAACTAGATGTTTAGATACATCTATCACCTCTTACTTTTTGTCCCTTATAAAAATTTCCCGGGAGAGTTACTGCTCACTTTCAGAAGTACTGTTCTAATTGTATCCATTCTTTTCTAACATGATAAGGGAGTGAAAGATGCGATTTTAGTAAATATTGAATGCGACTTCTGGCAAATCAAGAGGCCACGTAGAGGCCCCCTGCTGACTCGTCAGCAATTTCTTTTATTACATTAAGTATTATTTTAATTGAAAAAGAAATGGATGGAAACGACGAGAAGGGGCAAAAAAAATAATTATTAGAATGTTTAGCATTAAATATTATATTACATCGGTATATAAGCAGCGCCATGTCTCTATCTCTTAATGAAATGAAAACAAAATATATTTAAATCTCGGACGTTGAGGAGCGAAGAGAAAAAGAAAGGAAACTAAATAGGATTGGTTATTTTCTAAAGATATAAAGCCAAGGGTAGTATCAGTCAATTTCTATTTTGAAGACAGAATAAAATCTGGGTCCGAAACAGCAGTTTTAATACGTATAGGTTACAAATGAGAGTCCAAGCTGGGAAGAGTGATGTTTTCAATGAAGGTAGATGAGGAGGGAAAAAAAGTTCCCCCTACACAACAAGAAAAAAATAACGAAAGAAAAGAGAAGAAAAAAGATGCAGCGAAACAGAAATTATCTTGAATGAGTTGGTTTGTCAACCATAGCGTCGAGAATACAAAAGAAATGAAACGGCTAAATTGTATAAGTGAACATGGAAGGGGTTATACCGTTTAACACTATACTGTCGGCGCCATGGAGCACTCAACTTAGGGACGTCTAGTGATATCCTACCGAGCAGAGATTCATTAAGGTGAATCGAGAGATTAGAGGCAAGGTCAGAGGTTAAGGGATAAGATAAATATCGTTCAAATTACCTCCAAAAGTTGTCAGTTTTATTTTTATTTCTTTATTTGTTATCATTTATATATTTTTTTCATCACGGGACATTTGCTGGTCTTTCCCTACCGCACTATATTGCCACTTGTACGGCTAAACTTCCTATGTTTACTGATGCAGATTTTATATGAATACCTTATCCAGCATTTAATCCTTTCTTCTTTTAGGGCTGTGGGACAAAGGGTGTAGGGTCTAGAAAATAACATTGATTCATTGTAATTGAGTTTATGAGAGACCAGGATGATGATTGCTCTTTTAAGAAGGTTGCCACAGTTATTGTTTTCTTCTTCTTCTTCTTCTTCTTCTTCTTCTTCTTCTTCTTCTTCTTCTTCTCCTCCTCCTCCTCCTCCTACTACTACTACTACTACTTCTTCTCATCCCCCTCCTCCTCCTCCTCCTACTACTACTTCTTCTCATCCCCCTCCTCCTCCTCCTACTACTTCTTCTCATCCCCCTCCTCCTCCTTCTCCTCCTCCTTCTCCTCCTCCTTCTCCTCCTCCTTCTCCTTCTCCTCCTCCTTCTCCTCCTCCTCCTACTTCTTCTTCTCACCCCCTCCTCCTCCTCTTCCTCCCACTACTACTTCTTCTCATCCCCCTCTCCTCCTCCTCCCCCTCCTCCTCCCCTCCCCTCCCCTCCTCCTCCTCCCCCTCCTCCCCTCCCCCTCCTCCTCCCCTCCTCCTCCTCCCCCTCCTCCCCTCCCCCTCCTCCTCCCCTCCTCCTCCTCCTCCTCCTCCTCCTCCTCCTCCTCCTTCTTCTTCTTCTTCTTCTTCTTCTTCTTCTTCTTCTTCTTCTTCTTCTTCTTCTTCTTCTTCTTCTTCTTCTTCCTCTTCATTTTTAGCTCTAGGCCAATGCTGATGAGAAAACCTATGAGTATATGTCCTAGTAGTACTCAGCTCGTCATTTTAGCAATATCTACATAATGTGCCTCTCCCTTTAAGAAGGTAAGGTATGATTTAAGAGAGACCTGGCTGCTATTTTTAGCGGATTGATCACCCCCCCCCCATTTACATCCGCTCGTTTTCAGAAAGATCTCCCTTTCAGATAAAGGAAGACGAACAACGATATTACTTACTTTCTTGACCCTAGCATAGCACTGGTACATACTACAATTAATTGAAACTCTTAAAATTTTTAACTAGGAACATCATATGTCACAAGGAAAAAAAATCTATTCATTGTTTGTATCTGAAAATTCCTTTTAAGCCCCTTTACTTTATAAGATATACCATTAACGGTTTCAAACTCAATAATAGCCATATTTTTAGCAGTTTCCGAAAAGCTCTTCAGTCTACAACAGTCTTGAATATCTTCTGGTCAATTCCTATCAGTTTCAAATCAAGTTATAAACAAAACGGTTGTAATACCATCACATGTGTGTGTGTGTGTGTGTGTGTGCGCGCGCGCGCGCGCGTGCGTGTGTGCGTGCGTGCGTGTGCGTGTGCGCGCGCGCGTGCTTGTGTGTGTGTCTGTGTGTGTCTGTGTTTGTTCGCCCGCCATCGCTTGGCAACCGATGTTGGTGCGTTTACGTCCCCGAAACTTAGCGGTTCGGAAAAAAAGTACCGATAGAATAATTACTAGGCTTACAAAAAATAAGTCCTGGAGTCGATTTCTTCGACAAAAGGTGGTACTTCTCCAGCATAGCCGCAGTCAAATGACTTGGTTATGTCATTTTCTATGATCTAATGTTCAGTTCGCTCATGTAAATGATTATAGGTGTATTCCACACAGACTGTACTTGTAACCTAAAAGACGAGGCTTAACACACCTTGTCACGCTGAATCTGTCTAAGAATTATATCAATGATACATGAGTTTGTGCGTGCGTGTGTGTGTGTGCGTATGTGTGCGTATGTGTGCGTATGTGTGTGTGTGTGTGTGTGTGTGTGTGTGCGTGCGTGTATGTGTGCGTGTGTGTCTGTGTGTGATGCTCAGCCACTTACATGCTAATTCATTAAGCAAGGTAATCCAGTTGACTTAACAACTAGAAGCTCGTCGTGGAAACCGACGGAAAACTCTCCATGTGTCTGTGTGTGTTAGAGAGAGGGAGAGAGACAAAGACAGAGATAGACAGACAAAGACAGAGATAGAGAAAGAGAGAGAGACAGATAGACAGACAGAGAAAGAGAAAGAGAGAGACAAATCTTGCATTATTTTATATGTAAAGACTACATTTACTATCCATTGTGTCCTTTCATATTCAAGCCACATAAAGTGGTTAGACAGAGATTTGGCTGTTATTTGTAGCTGATCGAGTAACATCAAATTTCTCCTTAAGTATTGTAATTATGTATGCAGCTGGAAAAAGAATAGGGTGCTTGGAAACCGCGAGTATATGGAGACTTGATCTGCTAGAACTCGCTGCCAAATCTCCATGAAAGCATTCAAAAATAAATATGGCGTTTGCATTAGAAGCCTTACACAACTAAGCATGAATGTCTTCAAGAAACATTCTTTATAATATTTATTATGCTAGTTATAACACCCATGTGTTCGAGTGATAAGCTTTAAACATACTTAAACTATGGACGGAAATCAAAGGCACAACTAAAACCATTGACATTTCGAAACAACTTATAAATTTATGCAATAATATTTGAATACGAAACTTTACAAAATCAGTTTTTCCCCTTCATTTTTGTATTTGGTTTCTCTTTTGTATAAGATGGTTTTTTTTCTTAGTGCAAACAAATATTATGCAGTTTGTCTTAGCAAGCGTGTTATGGGAGTTCTCTACACATGTGACTCTCTGTTGCGGCGTTCATTTACACTCGTCTGTGCTCGTTAGCAATCGTTAAGTCTGCCTTCGTTTATGTTCGTTCAAGTTCGTCTACGTTCGTATCGATTCGTACAACACACACACATCATCTCTCTCTCTCTCTCTCTCTCTCTCTCTCTCTCACACACACACACACACACACACACACACACACACACACACACACACACAAAGAACGTTCTACACACACTCATTAAGATCGAATGATGAGTAAATTGAAGCAGAGCACATGGAATGATGGATGCGTTCTCCGCCGGGATTCAAGAGAGGGTTAACAATCATAGTGCTAATTCGTTTAAAGCTTTGACATTCTGATCTGGCAGCGAATTTGTGATAATCCAGATTTCAAATAGTGATAATAATGCCGACGTGATCTTTAACGGCCGCATTTCTCTTCTTCCCTCTCTTTCTCACTCTCTCACTATCTCTTTCTATCTACTCCTACCATCCTCCCCTCT
>NC_142928.1:166469461-166479461 GCF_046866305.1 Octopus bimaculoides
ATGATGACGTTGCTGATGATGATGATAATTCTTTCTACTACAGGATTGAAATTTTGAGGGTCGGGGCTAGTCGATTCATCGACCCATTACTTGACTGGTACTGTTTTTCTTGACACGAAAGTATAAGAAGCAGGTTTGAACGTGGCGGGATTCACACACACACAATTGTATGTATGTACGTATGTATGCATGTACATATGTGTGCAGGTGGGTACGTATATATGTATGTCTCTTTCAATATATAAATATATATACAAAATATAAGAGGAATGCCCAATAAAGTGGATTCCTAATATGCTGAAAATAGACGTCACATCACCTTACCACGAAGAGTGTGTTCTCAAGAAAATTTCAGCAAACGCCAGAATGTAAAACTGAGCAAGACAAACGAAAATATACAAAATAAAACGATTACCTACGTACCATAGTTTCGTCTGTTTATATTTACAAATGTAAATATCTGCAGACTCATCAGTGTAGCCCGTCGCTTACAAAACAAAATTTTCTAAACTAGACACCGAACGTTCAGTCGATAGAGAACATGTATAAGGTTTTGTAAATTATTTTGGGGGGTATCTTTCAAATAGCTGGAGCGAACATTTATCAGCCTCTAGCTATTTCTATCCATTCTCAATCGCGAACACCTGGCCGCTGCTAGTGGATGGAAGAGGTTCGCCCCACTGTTTACAGTATATGAAGAGTGCAGGCTGCACCTATAGCCAGCTAGCGGAAGATCAGCCTGGAATTAAATCGGTATTAAAATTTTAAACAGAAATATTGATGTGGCCATTAACTTTACTTGTCAGTATAGTTACTACTCTCATCTCTTATTAAGATTTTCCAACTGGCTACTTTGTTTGTTGCATATCAGTGACCGATAGTCGCTTTGTTCATTATATAGTGCGAGTTTGAGCGAACTCTGTCTACCCCTCTAGCGGCCGGGTTTTCGCGATTTGGGGATGGACAGAAATAACCCGAAACTGAGTCGATCTCGCGATCCTGTCGTCTGCTTGAGGATGGAAGGTGTTCGGTCCCCTGCCTACAATATATACAGGGTGCAGGCTGCACCTATAACCAACTGGCGGAAGATCTGCTTGAGGTTAAAAGAGTAGTAACAACAATATTGATGTAGCGATTTATTTCACTTAATATATATATATATATATATATCGCCTGACATTGCTGCGGTGATATAAATACTTTAAGATATCCAGTAATGTGTGCAATGTTGTAGTTTTCAAAACATCAAGGGTAATCAAGTCTACAGCCCGTCATAGTGTATGTGTGTGTGTGTGTATGTGTGTGTGTGTGTGTGTGCGTGTGCGCGCGCGTGTATGTATTTGGAATCTGTGAAGTTGAAGTCATAGGAAATTATAAAGAGGAAAATAGACTGACAGGTATAGAAAACTTTGAAAGCCTCAACACAATGAAGAGAAGTGAGAATTATTATGAATTGAGCTCAGTCTTATATTTAATATTACTGGTGCATGAAAAGTATCTCAACGAACTTTTCACGCAGTTGGTACTTAGAAACGGTTAATTATCCTCACTGAATTTAGAGTACATTATCATTTATATAAATATAATTATACCGAGCACTGTAGTGCAGACGATTGCTCCCTTGGGGTACGGTTTGAACAATCGTAATTAAATTTTTGTTTGGAGATATATCTATTTTCCTTTTTTCCTTTGATAAGCTATGATTTATCAAAGGCGTAAAGACAGAAAATCCTAGCCTTTATTTATTAATTCGTTTTGATTAATTCATTTATTTATTTTATAGGGTCCCCATCATAGGTGTGGATTAGAGCAATCAGAAGCGGCGCATCAAGTCATCGAGTAATCATTATGCCGGACGTCTGGTCTAAGAGCTCGCAGTAAAATAGACTTCGCTGATATCCCCACCCCATCATCGCCTGACAACCGATGCTGGTGTTTTTACGTCCCCGCAACTTGGCGTTTCGGCAGAAGAGACCGACTGAATAAGTACTAGGCTTACAAAGAATAAGTCCTGAGGTTGATTTGTTCGACTAAAAGCGGTGCTCCGGCATAGCCGCGGTCAAATGACTGAAACAATTGAAAGAATAAAAGAGTAAAAGAATATATATATATATATATATATATATATATATATATATATGCCTGTATACACACATATATGTACATACTTACATCTACATGTGTATATAGGTGCATATCAGGGTACACGACGTTAGACAAATGAACTACAGACAACGGAACGAACACATAAGCAACAAGGATATCCAGAGGTAATGCAGTAAGATCGTTTCATGCAACTCCATTTATATTGTGGAGCTGCATGAAACGACCGTGCTGCATTACCTCTGGATATCCTTGTTGCATATTTTGATCTTAATCACCTTACTTTGAAATTGTATGGAAATTGTATGTACTAAATTATGGTGCCTCAACTTAAGTACCATATTCACCTGAATCTAAATTTTTGCTTATATATATATATATATATATATATATATATATATATGTGTGTGTCTGTGTCCGTGTATGTCTGTGTGTGTGTGTATGTAAATGTGCGTGCGTGTGTATATATATATGTGTGTGTATATATATATATATATATATATGTGTGTGTGTATATATATGTGCGTGTATGTGTATATATATGTGTGTGCGTATATATATGTGTGTGTATGTGTATATATGTGTGTGTGTGTGTATGTATGTGTGTGCGTGCGTGCGTGTGTGTATGTCCACGCTGTCACAGAGACGAATGTGAAATCCTGAAACGAAACCTCATCCAATTTCAGTATTCGGTATGTATTGTGTCCCAAATGGCTTTAACAAAGAACATGAACGCGAACGTCATGCAGCCTGATTTTTTTCCTGCTCGTCCCCCCCCCCCATCACTACCGACCCGCTGTTACTTATATAGTGGTGCGCCTATGTAAGATAACAAGCAATCCACAACTGCAACCAAGCTTCACCCTCTCAGCGCCCTACCACCACCACCACCACCACCACCACATATACCTGTGTATGTATGCACCGATAACATATATAAATACACACACACACACGCACACACACACACACACACTTACGTACGTACGTATGTATGTATGTATGTATGTATGTATGTATGTATGTATGTTTTTGTTAACGTCTTCTCTTTCAGATCCATTACATTTTAAAAACTGAAATGATTGATATGGTTCTCTCTACGTGACATCACATTATCTCGCAGCCGTGTTCCTTTGGATGGTTCTTTTCCTTTTCTTTTCTATTTTTCCTTTTTTCTTACGTTTTTCGTTTTGTTATCATTGTTCTCTGAATTTAAATCTTCTCCACAGGACATCAATGAAATTAAGTACTAGCAATGAAGTAATGGGGATTATGTTCTGTACTTTCAACACGGACAAGGTTGGTTTAGTACTGCTACTACTACTACTACTACTACTACCACCAACGCCGCCGCCGCCACCACCACCACCAGCACTACTACTACTACTACCTACTTCTCTTTTACTACCCCTACTACTAAAACTACCATCACCCACCACAACATCTACTACTACTACTTCCACTACCACCACCGCCGCCGCCACCGCCACCACAACCGTTACCACCTCCACCACTTCTACTACCCCTACTACTAATACTACCACCACAACCACTACTCTTATTACTACTACTACCAATACCGCCGCCATCACCACCATCACCACCAATGCCTCCTCCACCACTGCTACTACCCCGACTACAAATATACCACCACCAGCACCACCCCTACTACTACTACTACTACTACCCCCACTACTATAACAAAATCGCTCCATGTTGCCGCTTGACCTTTTTGGAATAGGCTCTGTTAAAAGCATCCAGTTTACCTAGCGGTGGTATTAAACCGGACGATGAATTAGATCTACATACAAATTAGACCACAGGAGGATTTGAACCCCGAACAATTACTGCAGATTAACTGGTTTGTCGTTCTTACACTTTCACCAATCCACTATCGTGGGAGTGGTGGCCCGTGTATAGGAACTGCGGAACTGTAGCACCTCTTATTTCCACTCGATATTATCGATAACATTCAATAGAATGAGGCCTTTTTTTCTTCTTTAATCCTTTCTTTATACTTGTACATTATATAATCCTTAAGCTTAATGTCAGTAGCCATCCCCTAGTTTATGAAAAAAATACAAAAGTCCTTGTATAGACCTGTGCGCTTCACAGTTCCTACGACGCGGTGTTTGGCTGCTGTGCGCATGCTCATCTGCCCGAGATAAGAAGCTTCACACTAGAGAGAGAGAGAGAGCACTGCGGGAATGACAGTGCCGAGTGAAAGGTAGTGTTTCTTTTAGACTCCGCTTATGTTGTGCTTAAAAACGTGTTTATATTGTTGAATGTGATAAAGTCTAGAATTAGATTATTATCCGTCTTCCAGCTTCAGTGTTGCTGCCAGGATTTGAAAAATAGGACACATTTCTCCTCCATCCCTTATTTTGTGATTTAGTGGGTATCTTTGAAAAACAAGGGGGAATTCACGGCGGTGTTCAGTGAACAAATTAAACACACTACCCGGCAATGGCTAAAATGCGAACCGATCAAGTTTATGTATATAAATTTTCTTTTTATATGTTTGTTTCCATTTACACAATATTAAAACAAAGGGTAAACATTTTCTGAAGCAGCACCCCGACTAACTTTATCTATGAACCGCCACTGGTCGTGGGTTGCCATTTTTCTTTTTTTTTTATCGACATCGACTGAATTAAAAGTAAACCTGTCCTTAGTATGATTTGAACTCAGAACGTCGAGTTTCTGCACAAATAACGTGAGGTATGTGTCGTTCAGAATACCTCGCGTTATTTCCACTGAGACTCGACCAACTCACCTGTTACACGAAGTGACAGTAAGAGACATCTGAAGGTTTTCTACTCAGAGCTGGAAATGCAGAGAAAAAGAAAATTTTTTGCGATAGCACTGAAAGCGACAAGAGCGGTTGATAGAAACTATCGTTTTCTGAATACTATCGCTTGCAATATTGCTTGCAGTAACGAGGATAGCTTAAAAAGGGAATTGGGCTGTGCTTATGTGGAGCATTCAAGATACAAACTGCCGGTTAAAATCTAATTACGGTGCTTTGAATGAACTGTTGTACTTTAACAACGAAGAGGACGTGGACTCTTTCTTGTCCCTTAGCGTTGCTTGAATACACATAGCATAGAAACAAAAAGTTGCAAGGGTCATGGGGTGCCTGTGTAAAGATCAGTTGTCCTTTTACGCTTTGTCTATGTCTCGTTTAATTACACACACACACACACACACACACACACACACATACACACGAGGATGTGGTGTAAAGTTCCTGGCTTTAAGGGTATCCCGAAAGGCCTGGTTGGAGGCCCAACTTTTCGAGTTGTTTTACATGGCTTAGAAAAGCTGGAGGACCGCTGCAGTACGTGTGTGAAACTGAGAGAGAAATATGCTGAATAAAATCATAATTAACTAATCCACTTGTATTCTTGTTTTTGCCAAAACTCAGGAACTTTTCAGCACTCCCTTGTGTGTGTGTGTGTGTGTGTGTGTGTGTGTGTGTTTGTGTGTGTGTGTGTGTGTGCGTGTGTGTGTGTATGTACACATATATCTACATATATATGCGCACGCACACACACACACACACACACACACACACACACACACACACACACACACACATATATATATATATATATATATATATATATATTTATACACATGTATGTATTGGGTTGGTGCTTAATTATTGCGGCTTTTTTTCAACAAATTTTATTCAACAAATTTTATTCAACAAAAACAATAACAACATGTAACAAAGATATCTTTAAATGATTATTCCGGAGCATATTCACCATCTACTTCAATTACTGCTTCCCGACGTTCAGACCGACATTTAAAGATGCTTTTGTTAAAAGTTATTGTTTTTGTTGAATAAAATTTGTTGGAAAAAAAAGCCGCAATAATTATGCACCAACCCAATATATATACATATACATATATGTGTGTATGTGTATATATTTCCATGCAGTTATTCATAGGATGACTCTAGTTCTTTTCCCAGACGTGCTGTCTTCTTTCTGCTTTTCAAATGCTGCTATAATGGCCACTGCTACTCGGAGCTCATTGGCATTCCCAGATTACTAGCTCCCAATTTTCTATAGTCTACGCTAGCCAGTCTCCTCTGCCCCTCACCACCACTCCTGATTACCGTTCTACTGGATTGTCCTCCATATTCATGACATTCCTGTAGGTGTCACATGACTTATATTGCTCATTCCTTCCGTCAAAGCAAGGAATAAGACATAACAATAAGAAAATATAATAATATAACCAAATATATTTTATAAGGTTTTAATCGTACCTCACACTTTTAGGTAACTTTGTAACATTCCCACATGTTTAAGTAATATTGTATATTACATTCTTTGTTACTAGTGGCAAAATAAAAGCATTATTATTTTTTTTTGTTCTTATTACTAGTTTTTTCTTTATTATTATTATTTTACATTACAATATTGTACACAAATATATGACGGTTTAAATAGATAGTAAACTTAACCAAAGTTATTGAAATGGTTCAAAGAAAGAATTTCAGTAAACATGGAATCTAAATGTATTTATGCATTTTCGAAGACTCCACCAAGCAACAGATTTAAAGTCCGACATCAAAGAATTATCCACTTTGGCGGATAAACATTCAGTCATTCCATTCTCAAATAGAATAAGGAAGAATTTTGCTCAAAGGAAAACAACAAAAAAGTTCTATTGTAGTAGTGTGATGGTCTACACACAAAGAGCTTTCTGTGAAACAATATTGTTAACTGTCATTTTGAATCAATTTCGGATTCGAAATATTGGAAACTAGCAATAGAAACTCGAAGAATATAGCAGTCTTCGAGAGTTTTCAGCACAAGGAAATAAGCACATTTAATGGCAGGTTTTCGTTTAATAATATTTTACAGCATTATTGCGAAATATGTTTAAATTTAATCCCACGTGTCTATACAAATATGTATATATATAACGACACTTTGTATACTTTTAAATAAAACGAAACATAGTTCTGTATTGCTTTATGCATACACTTACATAGACATACTGAAACACACACATACACACACACACACACACACACACACACACACACACACACACACATACATCATTTGAACCAATCAGTGAGCTGAGCCGGCTTTACCTGTTCACTCAATCTGCTAAAATAGAAATAGCAGGCAAATCTCTCACAAATCGTACTACAGACAAATAGAATAACGTAGCCTTTAACTATTAGCGATAAAGACGGCTAGTATACCTTTGATCGAATGTCTGCTTGCTCAGGACCAACTTTGGACCAGACAGCGATACACTTACCAACACTGACAACTGCAACAAATTAAATACCATTATGTCGCTTGTAATACTGATCTCAAATTTTGGCACAAGGCCAGCAATTTCGGGGGAGAGAGGGGTTAAGTCGATTAAATTGACCCCAGTATTCAACTGGTGCTTTCTTCATCGACCTCGAAAGGGTGAAAGGCAAAGTCGATCTCGGCGGAATTTGAACTGAGGACATAAAGACGGACGAAATACCGCTAAGCACTTTGCCCGGCGTGCTAACGATTTTTTCTACTCTGGGCACAAGGCCCGAAATTTTGGGGGAGGGGTTCAGTCGATTAGATCGACCCCCAGTACTAAACTGGTACTTAGTTTATCGACTCCGAAAGAAATGTTCTAACTTGTAGATTGATCAGATAGGCGCAGCAGCGAAACCTTTCGCAAACAACACATGGCGGATGCATTGAATAGTTCATTATATCTGAAAAGATTGCTATGGTTGGAATGCCTCTGATTAGAACTAGCATGACTTAAATAACAACATCTCCACAATTACATGCATTAATGCATAGCTTCTATGTCAACGGGGTATTCTCTATATGGTCGCTTAATCTGCAAGAAATAGCAGCCAAATTTCCTTCAGACAGCAGTTTACGTCTTTAAAAATTCCCATTGGGTAATGATATACAAGGGTACGCTATGTGTAGAAGTAAAAGATGCGATAGTTACCCTTTTAATGCATTTGATTATAAGCCTACTATATTACGGTTGACCCGAGGTTAATCCACAGCAACCACTACTACAGTGACCTCTAAATCATTCAACAGACTATAATTCAACCATACAAAACAAAAAAAAATGATAATAAAAATTAGAAGCTTTGAATGTCATATGGAAACACACAGCACTAAAATCTTATCTAGACATAAGCAATTAAACCCACTACGATCCACATAATTTCTGATGACCTTTCAATGCGGCCACTCATCATTAACATAACTGAGGTTGTATCACGAATGTTAAGGATTCTTCCACTGTGCGTTAGCTTTGAACAGATGTTGACGCTCTGCAAAGCACAATCTGCCCACATGACAGCACAACACACAAATCTGGGATTGAGTAAATAGTTACTTACAAGCACACGGTAGGCTAAATTTTAAAATTAGTCATCAGCTGTAAGACAATACGTCACTGGTCCCCAAGAAGCTAAAACCACAAGCCAGCTAACGCAGTGTATCCACTTTTTTGTCTCTTCTACTGGTTCTGACTCTAATGCTAGTCAACTGGCGTACTATGATATTCTGTCTCTTCTACTACAATTACAATGATATTACGACGACGCGGCTTTTTCGGACGAATTTAGAAGGTCGCCCGTTGTTAATTTAGTGGCCGTCCCAAGTGCAGATGGTTTCAGTCACGTTTTTAGAGGCAAGATAGCTTCTTTGTACTGCTACAGTCCTCGGTGGTTATATCGAATGACACGCTATCGGAACCATTTTGACCCACATGCCCGATTTCTTAAGAGTGTTCTTTCTTTTCAGTCTTATTTTGTCTTGAACTACGGACATATATCGTAACTGTATACACAGACAACGTAGAATTTATGCTATTGCACAGCCATATATTTATCCCGGGTGTGTAGAACAAAGCAACTGGGAGTTTATTTGAGGAGGATTTTACGCTGTTTCAGTTAGTAGAACAATTGCATATAGGATTTCTGGTTCATCCGAGAAACCGTGAGATTTCTATGTGGGTACCTAATTGAGGGTGTGAAGAAGTGACGATATACTAAACGCATGCACAGTCAAGCAACAACTTCCACATTAAGATAATACAGGTCACATCATAATATTTCAGGTCACTTTGGGTGGGGGACGGCATGAATCTTCACCCGTCTTAACTCTACGATCTGGTCTACATATAAAAGACATAAACGACGTCTGTACGACATTTTGCAAGCTTTCTCTGATATGAAAATAATATTCTCTCTTTATCACATTGGTCTCGTGGTCAAGGAAGTCTTTAGTGCTGTCTTTTCTCCTTTCAGTAAGTCATAAAAAACTCATATTTAAATATTTGAAGAAAACACTATTAATAAATGATTAACATTACTTTAATTATTTCGGCATGGAAAGTAAGCAAATATGGTCCAGTTTCGTTATTATTATGACTTTATCAATAAAATAGATTGCACCCTACTCGCCGAGATAAAGATAGAAAAATCTCAAAGTAAACGTGTACAAATTTGTAGGCTGGTTAACACAGAAAAATAGACCTCAACAGTTACTAAGCAATAATTTTCATTACTACATCGACAAGTGTGGGAAAGATTAGTCTTCGTTTATAAGGTTGTAATAGCATCAAACATGATCAAAATTGCCTTGTCACCGATCGAGAATATTTTTTCTTGGTTGAAATCATTATCCAGTGTGTGTATGTATGTATGTATGTATGTATGTATGTATGTATGTATGTATGCATGCATGTATGTATATATATATATATATATATATATATATATATATATATAGTTGAAATTTACAGAAAAACAAAAGACGAAGACAGGTATATAAACAACAAGCAGGTGTATTAGTTTGACGCTCGGGAAAGTGAATAAGTCTTTTACGTTTCGAGCCTACGC
>NC_142928.1:166484461-166494461 GCF_046866305.1 Octopus bimaculoides
GTAAGACACTTTATTTCACGTTGATCCAGTTCAGTAAGCTGGCAAAAATGAGTAGTACCTGTATTTCAAAGGGCCAGCCTTGTCACACTCTGTGTCACGCTGAATCTCCCCTAGAGCTACGTTAAGGGTACACATATCTGTGGAGTCCTCAGCCACATACACGGTAATTTGACGAGCAGGCTGTTCCGTTGATCATATGAACTGGGACCCTCGTCGTTGTAACCGACGGAGTGCCAGTTAAGTACTGTGTTAAATGATTGTGGAATTTAATTGGAACCTCACTACAGAGTTCCAAGTTCAAATCCTATTAGTCTTCGAAGATATGGGTTTTGGAATAGAAGTGGGTACTGGATTGCACAGTCCGGCCATGTCGACTCCAGAGGTTTATGAAAAAACCCATAAAGCTCGCGTTTGGATCTCGAATATAAATTTGGATGTGTGAGCGTTCCCCGACCAAGTAACAACTCACCCGTATTAACTCCTATGTTCATCCTTGCTGTGTCAGTAAAATAAATAGCCATCTATATTTGAGTCAAATAAGCCGACTATATTCTTGGATAATGTATCTGTGCTTAAATCCAGCCGGAGTCAACTTTACCTTTTGTAAAGTACCTCTTAAGTTCTGACGCCTATATAATCAACTGCCCACTTTTTGCTGAAATTGTAGTAATTGCGTCCATGTAATAAATCAAAATCATAATTATTAATATCAGTTAAGAGAAGGTGGACGAACTGAATCAGCACAGCCCTAATTGATCATTTCCTATAAGTGTTTAGTTTTCTCATTGTAAATGTTGAGTTTAGGCCGGCTGAAATCGACTTTGCTTTTCAGGGTAGTTTTAGGCAGATAAATAGTAATAAGTGATATACTTTAAGTTGTTATTATTGCTGCTGCTGCTGTTGTTGATGTTGATAATAATGATGTGTAAACTTTGAGTCAATCCAAACCAGGTAGACCTGTGATCAACCAATGATTTTTTTTAGGTGTAGTACATATAAGGAAATATATCGGATGTCATTTTTTTCTAAGATAGGAGCTTGCGATTGATAGAGGTTTGGCTGCTAATTCTAGCGACCACATAGATGATTTTCGTTGGCTCCATTGACAACAAACCTTCTCTACGACTTATGGCCAAAAACAATGCAAGAAATTGTCATTATCATAATTAGGTTAAAAAGAATGTTCTGTCGAATTTCAAGATGGGAAATAAACAAATGCTTTTTTTGGTTTTAATTTTTATATTTAATTAAGATGATATTTCTCCTCATTATTTATAACATAATCCCATCTATTTTGGCAAATTGATTATCCGGCACTCGTAAATTATTCTTTACGTTTTGAAGCAGAGAAACACTCAGTATGATTTTTTAACTTCTTCAAGATTAATAAACTGTTTTCTCTTTAAAGAATATTGAAACGATCTGAAACAATGATAATCAAAAATGGGCAAATTGAAAAGATTAACGAGGAAGATTCAAAAACTTGCATACTTTGTACCATAATATTTTTCTCAGTGACTTGGTCAATATATTGTCTTGCATTGTTGTGTAAGACACAATAATTTTAAATTCCATTAGACATTCTAAAATACTATTAAATTTCATTCAATTTAAAAAAGGTAAACTCAGGTCATTCCATACGTTCTGTCCGATTTTACCTTTTTTAAATTGAATGAAATTAAATAATATTTTACAGAATAATAGAATTAAAATTTCTTTGATTAAAACCCTTTCTAGCATGGAAGTATTCAAAGAGCATTTGAGGCACATAATGCTTTATGAGTACAAAAAAGGAAACTCTGCAGCCGAAGCGACTCGAAACATACACTTATGGGAAAGAATGCTTGAATGAAAGAACTTGCAGAAGATGGTTTGCAAAATTCAGAAGTGGAGATTTCAGCCTTGAAGATGAAGATCGAACAGCACGTCCAGTTGAGTTTGATGATAAGCTCCTTGAGGCATTACTTGAAGAAAATCCTGCATTATCAGTTGAAGAATTGGCAATAAAGCTTAGTTCAAACCATACAACTCTTCATTGTCATCTTCAACAACTTGGAAAGGTTCCTAAACTTGGAAAATGGGTGCCTCATGAATTGTCCGAAAGCAACCGCAAATCCCGAGTTGACATCTGCTCTTCTCTCCATTCTTCCATTCTCGCGAACTCATTTCACCCTTTTTGGATAGGCTTGTGACTGGTGACGAAAAATGGATCTTCTATCGAAATGTTAAACGTCGTAAACAGTGATTTGGGAAGGAAGGGAGAGAGAGAGAGAGAGAGAGAGAGAGAGAAAGAGAGAGAAAAAAAAGAGAGAGAGAGAGAGAGAGAGAGAGAGAGAGAGAGAGAGAGAGAGAGAGAGAGAGAGAGCACGAAAACGAAAGGGAGACAGAGAGAGAAAGAGTGGAGATAGGGTTAAGAGTGGTACAGAAATATTCAAGGAATATTTTACAATAACGCCAACAAACGGTGTGCATTGCGCTACATGGACGTATCAAGGGTTGAACAGAGAATACAGTAAGGAAAAGTTAGACGAAAGCAGAGTAAAGGGGGAAAGTGAACGAAGACTAAACGGGCGGCAAATTAGACAAGATACACGGAATATTCGCAGCTGAGTTTTCTTCTTCAGTCAAAGACGCAAAATGTCATAACAGTTTCACGCCGATTATCTTCGATACTGTTCAGTTTTGCAGGTGCCACACACAGACATACACACATGCTCACACACTCAGACATAGATACATATATCCTTATATAGAGATGTATGTACGTGTGTGTGTTTGTATGCGTGTATTTATGAATGAACATGAATGGACTGATGATAAGAGAGATTGTTGGATGTGTGGCTGGAGGTAAGTTTGATCACCTTTGAGACTGCTAGTCGTAGTTACACTCCAGGACTACTTCACTATTGTTGGCATATATACTACTACTACTACTGCTGCTTCTGCTGCTGCTGCTACTGCTGCTACTACTACCACTACCAACAACAGGACTGCCGCCGCCGTCACCACCACCACCACCACCACCACTACCATTACTACTACTACTACTACTACTACTACTACTACTACTACTACTACTACTACTTCTACTACTACTACTGCTGCTGCTGCTGCTGCTGTTGCTGCTACTACAACTACCCTACCAACAGGACTGCCGCCAACGTCGCCACCGCCACCACCACTACCACCACCACCACTATCATTACTACTACTACTACTACTACTACTACTACTACTGCTGCTGCTGCTGCTGCTGCTGCTACTGCAACTCCTGCTACTGCTGCTGCATCCTACTGTTGGCTTTGTGGATGGAATCATTGAATGTTTGACTGATGAAATAATGGATTCATGGATTCATGGATTCACAGAATGACTGACGACGGCTAGATGCAATGATGGACTAAAACATTAATGAGTAAATGGCAAGATATATGATTAATTACTTCTGGCTGGCTTGCTGGCTGGTTGGCTGGCTCGTTGACTAAATACCTGGCCGGCTGCATAGCTTGTGGGCTGGCAAGATAGCTGGTTGTCTATCTCACAGGCTGGCTGGCTGGCTGGCTAGCTGGCTGGCTGGCTGGCTGCTGGCTGGCTGGTTGGATGGCTGGCTGGATGGATGGATGGTTGAATGGATGGATGGATGGGTGGAATTGCTACATAAATGGTTGATTGGATTGATGGATATATAGATTGACGTGTAAATAGACAGAGAGATGGATAGAGAATAAACAGACAGATAGACAGACAGATACATTTCTTTTATTAGCCACACAGGGCTCAACGAAGATGGGACAAATACAATGTAGAGCTTTTCTTTTTGGGAGGGGGAAGGAAGGAAAAAAAAAAAAAAAAAAAAAAAAAAAAAAAAAGAAATTGGTGGTGTCGATCAAAAGGGATCGTAGGAAGGGAAAAAGGGGCAGTTCGATCAAAAGGGATCGAAAAAAAAGAAAAGGAAAGGCCGATCAATAGGGATCGTGTATCACACAGTAATGTTCTCGTGTAAAAAGAGGGGAGGACAGTTTAGGTTTAGCCGTGGAAGGAAAAGCCCACGGAAAAGACCACGGTAACCTTGGTCAATATTCTCATTGAAGAAACTATAACAGTAAGTGACTCTCTTTTGCCTTTTTGTTTTATTTTTTTTTCTTGTTCATAGGGTTATGCTCAAGATGGCTCCGTCGTTCACACGTGCCATCCTTGCTACATTCACCCATCTTTTTTTGAAGCATTCACTAGACAAGACTTCCCTTTCTACTCTCAACTTCCTCTTCAGGTGATACTTGAAGAAGTTGATGAGAGATTGCCCAGAGAGGAAAGTCTTTGTCTCTAGACCTTTCAGACGCGTCCACCATACACATTCTTTCGCCATAGCCACAAGTACGATGAAAATAGCTCTTCCTTCCCGTTTAAAGGAAGGAGGCGCGACAATATTCACGATAGACTCGGCTGATAGACCGACTCGTCCCACACGCGATAGCAGTTGTTCGACGTAAGCCCACAGCTCGGAAATGGTGGGACACTGTACGAGTGCGTGCAGAACGGTTTCGTCGCTCTGCCGGCATCTCGGACAGGTCGGCCCCGTGTTTCTCGAGCCATGCCTGTAGAGCTTATCCCGAACGGGTAGTGCTTCTCGATAGCACTGCCAGGCCAGGGATCTCTGGAAGTTGTCCATAGGTCCCGGCCCGAAGGTCGTCTTAAACAGGCGGGTCAGGTATTCCTCGTCGACGCCCAGGTTCGCCCCGAGATCGTCGTCGTACCTTCCCTCCACTAATCCACTATAGAATGCGTTAGTTGTGATGCAGTCGCTCAAGGTTGACCCGGGTTGTTGGAGTTGCCGAAGAGCAGCGCGACACTCGCGGTGCCATTCGCCCTTCCTCGGCCTCTTCTTGATCCATGACTGCAGTTCGGTCATGGAGACGAGCTGCGGGAAAGCGCGCCGCACAAACGGTGACCACACCTGTTCACCGCTGTCTACGTAGAGCCGGAGATGTCGCAGTCTCAGCGCGTGTCTGCGCATCATCAACCACGGCATGCCCAGTCCTCCTTTTAACGGGTGTTGGCAGCAAACGGATCGCCTAACCATCGGAACGCCTCCTTTCCACAAGAAGCGGAAGAGGATGCGCTCCAGTTTGGTGATGGTAGGGTCGGGACAAGGAACGACGGTCAGGCGGTAGTAGATGACGGACGCGATGTACGTGTTCGCCACCTCCGCCCGACCTTTCAGGGAAAGCTTCCTCTCGGCCCATTGCCGGGCTAGAGTGGCCACCCTTCTCGTTATCTCGTCCCAGTTCTTCTCCGTTTGGAGGTCTGGACCAAACCAGACCCCGAGCATCTCAACCGGACCGTCAGTCCAACGTCCCACGACGGAGGCGCTACTTGACGGCATGGGGTTGCTTCTCCAGGTGCCGAGCCGCAAGCCCACTGACTTATCCCGGTTGATTTTCGCTCCCGTTACCGCTTCGTAGTCTCTCAGTGTCTCGCCGACAAGCTCGATGTGCTTTTGGCTAGACACTATGACGGTGACGTCGTCCGCGTATGCCGACACGCTCGTCCCGCATCCCAACTCTCGCGGGATGCCCCTCAGCGTCGCCAGCTTCCGCAGTAGTGGCTCGAGAGTCAACACGTACAGAAGCGACGAGAGGGGGCATCCCTGACGGACCGAACGTGCAATGTCGAAGGGTCTTGATAGATGCCCATTGACGCGAACTACCGAACGGATGCCTCTGTACAAGGCAGCCATCCAGCCGCGGAAAATGGGACCGAAGCCGGCTGCTATGAGGACAGCCTCCAAGTATTGATGGTCTACCCTATCGAAAAGATAGATGGATAGATAGATAGATAGATAAATAGATATATAGATAGATAGATACATTTCTTTTATTAGCCACACAGGGCTCAACGAAGTTGGGACAAATACAATGTAGAGCTTTTCTTTTTGGGAGGGGGAAGGAAGGAAAAAAAAAAAATAAAAATAAAAAAAAAATTGGTGGTGTCGATCAAAAGGGATCGTAGGAAGGGAAAAAGGGGCAGTTCGATCAAAAGGGATCGAAAAAAAAAGAAAAGGAAAGGCCGATCAATAGGGATCGTGTATCACACAGTAATGTTCTCGTGTAAAAAGAGGGGAGGACAGTTTAGGTTTAGCCGTGGAAGGAAAAGCCCACGGAAAAGACCACGGTAACCTTGGTCAATGTTCTCATTGAAGAAACTATAACAGTAAGTGACTCTCTTTTGCCTTTTTGTTCTTTTTTTTTTTCTTGTTCATAGGGTTATGTTCAAGATGGCTCCGTCGTTCACACGTGCCATCCTTGCTACATTCACCCATCTTTTTTTGAAGCATTCACTAGACAAGACTTCCCTTTCTACTCTCAACTTCCTCTTCAGGTGATACTTGAAGAAGTTGATGAGAGATTGCCCAGAGAGGAAAGTCTTTGTCTCTAGACCTTTCAGACGCGTCCACCATACACATTCTTTCGCCATAGCCACAAGTACGATGAAAATAGCTCTTCCTTCCCGTTTAAAGGAAGGAGGCGCGACAATATTCACGATAGACTCGACTGATAGACCGACTCGTCCCACACGCGATAGCAGTTGTTCGACGTAAGCCCACAGCTCGGAAATGGTGGGACACTGTACGAGTGCGTGCAGAACGGTTTCGTCGCTCTGCCGGCATCTCGGACAGGTCGGCCCCGTGTTTCTCGAGCCATGCCTGTAGAGCTTATCCCGAACGGGTAGTGCTTCTCGATAGCACTGCCAGGCCAGGGATCTCTGGAAGTTGTCCATAGGTCCCGGCCCGAAGGTCGTCTTAAACAGGCGGGTCAGGTATTCCTCGTCGACGCCTAGGTTCGCCCCGAGATCGTCGTCGTACCTTCCCTCCACTAATCCACTATAGAATGCGTTAGTTGTGATGCAGTCGCTCAAGGTTGATCCGGGTTGTTGGAGTTGCCGAAGAGCAGCGCGACACTCGCGGTGCCATTCGCCCTTCCTCGGCCTCTTCTTGATCCATGACTGCAGTTCGGTCATGGAGACGAGCTGCGGGAAAGCGCGCCGCACAAACGGTGACCACACCTGTTCACCGCTGTCTACGTAGAGCCGGAGATGTCGCAGTCTCAGCGCGTGTCTGCGCATCATCAACCACGGCATGCCCAGTCCTCCTTTTAACGGGTGTTGGCAGCAAACGGATCGCCTAACCATCGGAACGCTTCCTTTCCACAAGAAGCGGAAGAGGATGCGCTCCAGTTTAGATAGATAGATAGATAGATAGATATCTTTTTATTATAGCCACACAGGGCTAAATACAGAAAATGGACAAATTACAAAGTAGAGCTTTTCTTGGGGGGGGGGGATAATTTCGATCAAAAGGGATCGCGGGAAGAAAAACAAAAAAAAAAACGTGGGTGGGGGTGCGATCAATAGGGATCGTGTATCACAGTCGATAGATAGATGGATGGACGGACGGACGGCCGGACGGATGGATGGATGGATGGATGACGAGAGAAGGAGATATAAATACTTACGCACATACGTAGGTGCACAGGTTGATAGCTAAGTGCTTATATATATATATATAAATATATGTATATATAAATAACGAAGGCGGCTATATACAATATATATACGTAATACATACATACATATATATATGTATATATATATATATATATATATATATATATATATATATATATATATATATATATATATATATATATATATATCCATCAACTGAAACGCGTGCCTACACACACACACACCAAATCATTTTTCTGGTACTCATATGAATGCTTCTTAGGTTGTGATCAGCGGAAGATAAATAGAGGGCCGTATCCAAAAGCTGATGCTAAGAAGTTTGCAAACTAAGGTAAGCAACCAAAATAGAAATTATATTCTTTTCTCCTCTAGGTACAAGGCCCGAAATTTTGGGGGAAGGGGGCTAGTCGGTTACATCGACCTCAATACGCAACTGGTACTTAATTTATCGGCCCGAAAGGATGAAAGGCTAAGTCGATCTCGGTGGAATTTGGACTCAGAACGTAAAGACAGACGAAATATCGCTAAACATTTCGCCCGGCCTGCTAACATTTCTGCCAGCTCGCCGCCTTGAAATAGCTAAAGTTATCCATCTTAACTGAACTCTTCGTAAACACCTCTCATAGAATATTTCTGACATGGTTATTTCTATAAAGAGTATAATAGCTCTTCCTACTAAATTGATTTTTTCCCCATTTTTATGTTAATTTCAGGAAACAGCATTTTCGTTAAACTTTTACATGCAACAATATTCTAAGAGTTTTTTGTTTTTTTTTTACGACAGTACGTCTATGTTTTACGTTGTTTTCAGGTTTTACTATCTAGCATCACCCAAATATACGTATATATTTCTCTCCTTTTTTTTTCTTTCCTTTTTTCTGTCCTTGTTTCTTTCTATATTCCTTTCTGTTGAACAGCGTAGGCTCGAAACGTTAAAGACTTTCTCTATTCCCGAGCGTTATACTAATACATCCATTTGTTGTTTACACCACCTGTCTTCGCCTGTTGTTTTATATATATATACATATATATATATATATATATATATATATATATATATATATATATATATATATATATATATATATATATATATATATATATTTATTTATTGATAGGTGGATAGATAGATAGATAGATGCGTATAAGCGTAACTCGCTTCCTTTTTGTTTTCCACTGATACGAGTATTGGACATGTCCTTCTAAGTGTGTTACTTCAAGAAGCATAAATTCGTGTCCGGAGATAATATATATACAGATTACATGAACGTAAGAGAAAGAGGGGAAGAGAGAGAACAACAGAGAGAGAGAGGGGGGAGAGACAGACGGACAATGAACGTGATCAAGAGAATTAAATAGACAGAGCGATTTATGTGCATGTGTGCCTGTGTGTGTGTGTGTGTTTATACATACATCCATATATACATACATACATATATGCTTCTCACCCACATGATTCCGGGTTTAGTCACACTGCGTGGCACCTTGGGCAAGTGTCTTCTCTTCTACTGTAGCCTCGGGCTGACCAAAGCCATGTGAGTGGACTTGGTAGACGGAAACTAAAAGAAGCCCGTCGTGTATATATAATGTATATGTGTATGTGTCAGCGTTTGTACCCCCTCCACCATTGCTTGACAATTGATGTTAGTGTCTTTAGGTCCCCCGATTGAATAAGTACTAGGTTTACAAAGAATAAATCCTGAGATCGATCTGCTCGACTAAAGGCGCTGCTCCAGCATAGCCGTAGTCATATGGCTGAAAGAAGTAAAAGAAAGAATATATATATATATATAATACAAATAATATGTGAGTATATGCATATATACGTACATGTATGTACATACCTACATCTACATGTACATATAGATGCATATCTGGGTACAGGACGTTGCAAAAAACCGTGGACAAAATGATAAACAGAGTACGGAAAATACACAGGCCACATAGAGAACATTTCCTTCATCAGCTGCCACCATTCTAAAACTAAGC
Source organism: Octopus bimaculoides (assembly GCF_046866305.1). Taxonomy (NCBI): domain Eukaryota; kingdom Metazoa; phylum Mollusca; class Cephalopoda; order Octopoda; family Octopodidae; genus Octopus; species Octopus bimaculoides. The sequence continues at coordinate 166,493,975 of NC_142928.1, forward strand.
GTTTCGAAGAGTTATATATATATATATATATATGTGTGTGTGTGTGTGTGTGTGTGTGTGTGTGTGTATGTGTGTGTGTGTGTGTGTGTGTGTGTGTGTGTGTGTGTGTGTGTGTGTATAGTGATAAATAGATGTACGTATAATATTTGTAAGGATGGACGGATAAATACTCTTGCTCGCATCCAAAACTTAAAAGATTAAGTTCCATCATCTTTCGGATTACAAGCTTTAACCATTTCTCTACCACCGAACTATATATATTGCTTTCAACTTTTGGCTGAAGGCCAGCATCGACCCCAGTACTCAACTGGTACTTCTTGATTCGACCACGAAAGCACCTCGGCGGAATTTGAGCTCACAATGTAAGGGAAAATGAAATGCCGCTAAACATTTTGCCCGACGCGGTTAACGATTCTGCTAGCTCGCTGCCTTCAGTGTATAACTGAATAATCTTGTCTCTTATTCCATTACAGCAACATCAACTACA
>NC_142928.1:166501961-166504461 GCF_046866305.1 Octopus bimaculoides
ACTGACCACGGTGATTATTAGCGGCTGGAATTTACCATGGTGGAATATACCGTGGTGGAATTTACCTATGGGGAAATTTACCTGGTGGAACTTTCCGTGATGAAATTTACCTAAAACCGTTATTCCAGCCGTGACTGTCCTCCTGCAGTTTGTCTCTTCTCCTCTCCCTCTCCGGCTCTCTTTCTCACTCCGTCATACTCTTTTTCTCTCTTCCCCATTCTCTCTCTCTCTCTCTCTTGCATATTTGTGATCACATTATCTGATATGTTTTTTCTCTCTTGTAATTTGGTGAAGACATAACTGCTATAACTACCAGATCTAGTAATTCACGGGCATGCGTGTTTGTATATGTATGTGTGTATGTGAATGTACGAGAGTGAGCGTATGTATGAGAAAGAGTTGTGTGTGTGTGTGGGGGGGGGGTGCAAGAGTGTGCGCGCGCATACTGTTTTATTTGGAGGCGTATTTCTTCTCTTTTAGTTCTTGAATGTAGTCTTGCAAAAATAACCATGCTGCAGTTTTTATTGTTTAACCACCAAGTTAGTCGTAATCGAACAGACATCTATGATAAAAGTCTTTCTTTAATGTTAGTGTTAGAAATGCAGCAGTTGTCGAAGCTGCAGCTGTCTGTGTTGTTGCTTCTGCTATTGATACGCCTGTACGTTGTTGTTCTTGTTCGGTTTGTGTTATCAGCGGTAGATGGATCTTCGAACTACTTCCGCTTTCAACACCAATTACACAGGTAGTTAATGTCTTACATTTTTCCATATCTCCCGTTTTTAACAAGAGGATCTTTAGTGTTGTCCTATATCAAAACTCCCTTTCAGTTAATTTTACATCGTTTATGGTGTCACTTCTTCCAATATAACACAGGCCAACACCCACCAGATGCCCAGCTCTGGTTGCACTCTATCTTTCACATGAATACTCCTACTTCTAAAATAGTTTCGACAGTGTGTGACTTCACCGTAGCGTATAGGAACTATAATGTGCTTCAGTGCAACGGTTTATCTTTCTACACTCCCGAACTACATTGCCCTGAGAAATATTCTGTATCTTCCCATGTATCTTTGAAGGCTCTTCCACATGGGTGTGTCTACCTTCTAAGCATTGGGATTTTACCGAAAGCGCAGTTTTCCGAGCAGTTGTTGCCGAAATATCTACTGGAATTGCAGCTTAGCTTTTTCAACCATTCACTTTCACAGACTGTGCTACCTATGTCAAGCATGTTTCCTTTTAGGGAGAGTGACAAGTATTTTGTTGCCTTCGCTGTTATCCTAGGAAAACTAGCCTGACCGTAGAGTTACAACCACCATTTACTTTTCCGTCGTCGTTATTGTTGTTGTCATAGCTGTTGTTGTTGCTGTTGTTGCTGTTGCTGTCGTGGCTGTTGATGTTGCTGTTTCTGTTATTAATGTTATTGCTGCCGTTTCTCTTATTATTGTCTTGCTACTGCTAATGTCGCTGCTGCTGAAGGTTTTATATTCTGGCGCTGTCGTTGTTGTTGTTATTGTTGTTGCTGCTGGTGATGCTATTATTGCTCGTGTTCTTCTTACTGTTGCTAACATTGTTATTATCGTTCCTGTTATTATTGCACGTATTATTTCTTACAGCTAACCTGAGAGACTGTCGTATTAGAACGAAGAGGAGAAGTGTGTAATATTCTCTAATAAAGTTGGTAAGGGTATGAGCCATTATTTCTGCTATTTCATCACTTTATCTGATAGCCGGCATAACTAACTCCATAATTCCACCTGGAAAAAAATAACAGACGAGAGTATATAAATTCATGCACAAGTGTAGCTTAAAGGGCAATCCACCTCTTCACTCAGTGAAGTAGGGTTCCTTATTGAAAATTCTGATTAAATTTCATAAGAGTAAAGAAATTGTTTTGAACAAAATTTAACAAACCTTCGGAAGCCGATGCTCCGACTACAATTGATGATAATAATAATAATAATAATAATAATAATGATAATAATAATAATAATTTCTTGTGGGGAGGGGAGTAGTCGATTACATCGATCCCAGTGTGCAACTGGTACTTTATTTATCAACCCCGAAAGAGTGAAAGGGAAAGTCGACCTCGGCGGAGTTTGAACTCAGAACGTAAAGACGGACGAAATGCCGCTAAACATTTTGCCTAGCGTGCTAACGATTCTGCCAGTTCACCGCCTTAAACAACAACAACAACAACAACAACAATAATAATAACGATAACAACAACAACGGCGACGATGACGATGACGATGGTGATGATAATGATGATGATGATGTTGATGATGTTGATGATGACGATGGTGATGATTTATTAACTACTAAATGTTTACAAAATGAGCAAGGATAGTACAGGACGGTAGGATATCATGAGGAATGGATGCAAATATATATTTGAATGTCTTCAGTGCAATTTGCGAGTATGTAATTTGCAGTAATTTTATTGCTGACTGTCCAATCACAATGAAACTATACACAATGTTTGGTTATAAAGTTGTTGCAG
>NC_142928.1:166509461-166516961 GCF_046866305.1 Octopus bimaculoides
ACAAGGCATGGGTGTCCAAATCTTAATGTGCCAATAGGACCACAAAACTATCCTGGAGCTTTATAATAATTGGGGACGAGTCAATGAGTTCAATGAAAAGGATGGTGCCATAAAGAAGGCCTAATTGGTACTCATGTGTATCAATAGATACGTGGTGAGTTTTTGGATCAGGGAAAATGTGAAGGAAAAGGAAAAGAAAAGCAAGGAAAAACATGGCGGAAGGCTGCAGCATTGCAACAATGATAGTAGCAAGCCCCAAAGGAGAAGACGAAGTCTACTACTAGCACAGTTTTCGTGAGCAGCATCGTTCGCAGCTCCGGGATTATGAGTGGTGTGCGTGCACATGTACGCGTGTGTATCTCCACACATTTGGTAGTTCATTTATGCAGTGCATTTTCTATTGTATATTTGGTCCCTTGTGGCCAATAAAGAAAAGATTATGAATCTCATTGTTCTTGCTTTTGTTATATTACAGGCTACTATTCTTGTTATTAACATTGATAGGGATACTGCTGTTTTTGTATTGCAATTGTTATGATTGTTTGTTGCTGTTGTTGTTACTATTATCAATATTGTTGTTTTTGTTGCTGTTGGTGGTGGTGGTGATGTTGTTGTTCTTAGTGTTGTTATTTGCTTTCACCTTATTTTGTTCTCCCTGACAACAGTTTCTTTTGCTTCACTTTACTTCGCTCTCTTATTATATTTTTGTTTTGCTTATTCGTTTCTTGTTTCTCCTTCGTTCTTTCACACATTGGATCATTGTCTCTTTCTCGCGCTCTTCAAATATGGCGTTGTATTCCACAAATCTTCATTCCTCCGTCTTTAAACTCCTCTTTCACAACTCTCCCCTTCCAACACACACGTACGTATAATCTATCTCCTTTTCTGCCTCTCCTTCTTCCCCAAATAACTCTCCTTCCTTTTCCTCCCATCACCATTGGCACCTCTCCATCTCCTTCCTTGCTCATCATTTCCCTCACCCACTCGTTTTTCTCCCCTACACTTTCTTCTAGCTGATAACCTCATTTTCCCGCCCTCCCACCTGCAGTCTACAAGTTTCCACAGCAGGTCTTCATACATCCATTCATTCATACACGCAGTACTATGTTTCTGCTACTCTTCCCTATGCGCCTAAGCCATTCCGCGCTAGACCGCACCAAACCACACCAGACCGCTCTATGCCACACCACAAAACATGGCACTACATAACGCCACATCCCGTCGTACACCGCCATCTATACAATAACTTGTGCCACACAAAGCAGCTAATTCGTCCGTCTCGTGCCGCGTCTGTGCGTCGACGTATACCACACTCCACATCTCACCACGCAACTTCATTGTTGCTTACTAGAGCTTGAAAAATGTATGCATGCATACATACATACATACATACATACATACATACATATATGTATGTATGTATACATGTATGTATGTAAGCATGCATGCATACATACATACAAACATACATACATACATATATATATATATATATATATATACACGTACGTACATATACATTTATATAGAGGCGTTTATGTATGCATACGTGTATGTTATGTTTATGTGTAAGTTAATACATATATATGTGTTTGTGTGTGTATACATACAATGTGTGTGTGCGTGCGTGCGTGTGTGTGTGCGTGTGTGCATGTGTGCGTGCGTGTGTGTGTGTGCGTGTGTGCATGTGTGTGTGTGTGTGTTTGTGTGTGTGTGCAGTCCAGATATGTATCAATATATAAATACATATATATTATGCTAGTTAGCGCAGCCGTGATTATTTGATAAGAAGACTGCTTCCCGGCCACATGGTTCCAGGTTCTGACGACTGCATAGCACCTTGGGCTATAGCGTCGTGTTATAGAGAAATTAAACCTTAATATCTTGAAAAACCTCCCCTCCTCTGTTCTTACATAAAAAACAATGTAGAGAAAATAGAACTCGCACTCTAAACGTAGAGTAAAATATAATTATTCCATGTGAAAAAGTAAGCAATATGTGTGTTGATTATATTGGAGTACCATTTCATCAGAATGGCGTCCAGAGGTGAGTTTTAGAAACATGAATTGTAAGTTGCTTATATAGGGAGGGAAAATGATCGTAATTATGACATAAAAATGCAACTCATGAATGAAAATGGATGTAAACGGTTCGATAGTAATAATGAGTAGTAGTAGTAGTAGTAGTAGTAGTAGTAGTAGTAGGAGGAGGAGGAGGAGGAGGAGGAGGAGGAGGAGGAGGAGGTGGAGGAGGAGGAAGAGGGGAGAAGAAGAAGAAGAAGAAGAAGAAGAAGAAGAAGAAGAAGAAGAAGAAGAAGAAGAAGAAGAAGAAGAAGAAGATGAAAGAAAATAGAAAGAATCAAGTACCTGATTAGAAAGAACCAAGTACCTGGATAGGTGGTATTCATCAACTTGCAGACATTGTATTGTGTCAATTTACTTGTTTATTTGTTTACTAAAAAGCCAATAATAACAATATGTGTCCTCCTCATGTATAATAACAATAATAATTGATTCATTTGTGTGCATGTATGGACATTTATGTATGGACATTTATGTATGTACATTTGAATGTACATATATGTATTTATGTCTATTTATGTATATTTATGTATATGTTAAAGTATGCATATATGTGAGTTTTTACGGTTTTTATATTTTTATATTTTTATGTTTTTAACTTAACCTTATGAACTTTATGAAATCTCTGAAGAGGCCTAGAGAATCATCCATGTACCTGTATTTCATCTATTTCATCTATTAATTACTTCAGTCAACTGGAGTGACATAGATAGAATGAGGCATGTCACCCTAGACTGAAACAGCTGTAAGTCATTATCCCATTTTCTGTCAATATATGTCATTTTTTAATTACTGATTTGACATAGTATGTCACATGTGTTTGTATATTGTTATTATTGGCCTTATGATAAACAAATAAACAAGTAAATTGACACAATACAATGGCTGCAAGTTGATGAATACCACCTATTCCCCTCCAGTTTCTTATTGCTATATAAATTAATGATAAAATATCTTTTTACCCGCACCCATTTATTGCACTTGGTAATGCAATGGAAAAACACTAGTATAAACATAATTGGGTATTCTTCCAGCAGTATATTGGAAAGATATTATACCTTGGTGGGTTGGATTCACAACCCCTTGCTTTCTTGGATATATATATATATATATATATATATATATATATATATATATATATATATATATATATGCAATCGTCATTGTGTCAATGTAGTACAATGTATAAATCTGTGTATTTTGGGATTCATTTGTCTCTGTGTCCTTGTGTAACCTATAACTGTATGTTTCTGTGTCAATATACGTAGATTCACAGAAATATGCACTTGCGCGCACACACACACACAGAGTCGTATATGTATATGTATGGGAGTATGTGTGCGTATGTGTACTAGTATGTATGTGTTGAAATTAAAGGAAAGAAAGCAAGCGCTTGATTGGGGAACAGCAAAAGATGAGAACGAAATACGTATCGGAAAGAAAGGACTTTGTTCGAAATATCTACGATGAATAGAAGAGAGATTTATGTATGTAACCTGTAATGCGATCTTATATAGATTAAAGAAAACACTGAACCACTCAGTTTTAGTTGCTTGGACCGAGTTAGACAGGATGAACTAGTTTGAACTAACCGGCTTGGAGCGGATTGGATTAAGTTAAGAAGTAAAGTGGTTGTTAGGAGTAATGTAGTCAATGCTATAAGTGTCTTAGTGTTGTGTAGAGTTGTTTTCCAACCTTTTATTTTTACTTTTACAAAACTCTTGAAATACATTCCATGTTCCAAGGAACCCCTATATGAAATTTATTATTCATCTTTATTTATCTTTTCTTTTTCTTTTTCTTTCATAAAATTTAATTTCATGAACGATCGAACAAATTATAAAACTGACTTTGAAAGTTTTGACATTAATAAATTCATTAGATGCCACAAAAAATGGTTTCTGAATTTTCAACTTATGTTTAAAACTTAAATTCAGTTTGTAAGAAAATAATTTTCCATTGGGTCTGTTTACTACATTGCGGAATTTACTTTGAGTCCATAATTACATTACTAATATGGAATCGAATACAAAAATTACCACAAAATGCGTTTTCATATACTTTTACTAGATAGATAGATAGATAGATAGATAGATAGATAGATAGATAGATAGATAAGCACAGTGAAAGTGAGAAAAAGATAGAAATATTAAAGAAAGGGGAGAGAAAGATGAAGGAGACAATGCGACAAGGAAATACAAAGACAGTATAAAAAAGCGAATGCGAGAGAAGAATGATAAAAAAAACGTGGGGTGGGATTGAGTTGGGAGAAGAAGAGAACAAGGAGCAAAGTTAAGGGAGAGATTTATGTAAGCCTAATTCCGGTTTGTGACCAGCCGCAGACAGATGAGATTGTCATATTGATAGACAGATCCGGCAAAGAGACAGATAAAATAAGACCCGAAAAGAAGTGACTGGGAAAGAAGCAGACAGGCTGATTGACACAAGCGAAGAACTACCTGAGAGACACATACACTGTTTGACATTGATTCCAAATGACAGATAAACAGACTGACTGATTGACGGAAGTGCGGAAATGCTGACAGACAGTCAGACAGACATTCAGACAGACATTCATTTAAATGACAGTTATGTAAACATACTGATTGACTGATTCATACGAAATGGCAGGCAGGAAGACTATCTCACTTCCGGAAAGTCATAGGCACAGTCTTTACAAACGAACGCAGAGACTATTATTTACAGAAGGTTTAAAGAAACTGGCAGATTACACAGTTGACTGGCTGATTGTGACTCATGACTGATAGAATGACAGGCAGACAGATGGACACTCATTCAGAATGACATACGAATAGACGGTCTAGGAAATTGCTTGACAGATTTATAGCCTGCCTAATAAATTTTTAGCCAGACTGACAGATCTGTAAACAAACTGATTCAGATATAAACACAGAGACAGATAGAAGTAGACAGTTGTAGTGTTATACATTTCTACGTTAATCAATGATCAGTAGTGCGGTAATATTCTACTTGTAATTTCATTTTCTTCCTTACCCGTGGTTCATCTGGAAATACCTTCTGTTTTCCGTATATATATTTATATATATTTCTTTTTCTTCTGTGATGTAATCTTTGGACTAGCAATGTTTGCAGCTGAAGATAGCTTTGAACCATCTTTTATATCAACAATATAATGATGTCATGACAGATTGTTTATAAAGCTTGAAACACGTTTACCGCGATATCCTTTGTGTTCTGTTTTCAATTTATGTTTGATATATATATATATATATATATATATATATATATATATATATATATATATATATATATATATATATATATTATTAGAGTTTCATTTATTGCCAAGAGCTGTGGATTTCATTTCGTTCAGGGAAGAGGCTGGTTTCTGCTCACAGAATATTCGTTCTTCTTCATAAGATATGATTTCTTACTTAGTAGAGAGTTTCTTTCCTTCCGTAGAGACACTCACAGCTATATACATCAATTTCTTCTTGACTGTATAGAAAATGGAACGCAAACTTGGATAACCAAAGAAAGACAATGCTAATACAAAGGGACAAAAAAAGGGGATAAGCATGTAATAGGACTATTACATGCTTATCAGCTTACCAGTTTACTACTACTCTGGAAGTTAAAAAAAAAAACAGGGCTCATAGCAAATGAATTATATAGCTTTATGGATGAGAATCTCTCAACAGAGGAGCAAAGGTGATGCTGTAAGAAGTCAAAAGTAACTATTGCTTTTTTGTATATCGGTAGGTACGCATAAGAAAGAAAAAAATGAAGCATTTTGTAGCCTTTCTTGTTAGCTATTGAAGTGCGTGCGGATATGCAAAGTAAATGAGATTAAGCGTTTTGGAAAAATCAATGAGATCAACGTAAGTAGAACTAAAATAAGGAAATGAATAATTACGAAATGTGAAAATTCGCAGAGGGGTGTTCCAAGGAGACTAGCTACCTCTCCATTATTTTTTGGCATTGCGTTAATCTCTCCGACAAATATACTGTGAAAATCTAGACCTGCCTATGAGCATGCCAAAAACTTGGTGAAAATAAAATGACTGCTATATATGGATGACGATAAACTGTAAACTAAAAATGAAGACGGGAATTCTCTGATTTAAACAGTAAGAATATTTAGGATGGAAATTGTAAATATTGGTATGCACTTTGGGAGAAATATCTGTGATGCTTTAATCATAAACAGAGGCCGAAAGGTGAAATTTTGTTCATACAAAGTTTTCAGAAGATACCACTAGATCTCTGAGAAATAATGAGGGATATAAGGACCTAGGGGTACTGCAGGACAATAAAACATGGAGAGAAACAATAGAGAGAAAGAGTATAAAAGAAAGATTAGCTGCTCAAAACCAAAATAACTGAAAGGCTTATCTGCTGCATACATACATACATACATACATATATTCTTTTATTATTTTATTAGTTTCAGTGATATGCCAGCAGCCAAGCTGGAGCAGAGCCTTTAATCGAACAAATCTATCCCAGGAATTATTCTTTGTAAGCCTAGTACTATACGCACGCACACACACACATATATATATATATGTATGTATGTATATGTATATATATATATATATATATATATATATATATATATTATATATATATATATATATATATATATATATACATATATATATATATATATATATATACATATATATATATATATATATATATATATATATATATATATATATATATATATATATATATATATATATATATATATATATATATATATATATATATATATATATATATATACATATACATACATACATACATACATATATACATACATACGTGCACGTCAATGTATGTATGTATGTATGTATGCCACTCATTACGATTGGTTCGTTTGTGTTTTTGTTTTCCTTTTGCTTCTATTTCGCATTTTCAATAGCGCTTAACTGTCACATATACCGCTGGTGGTTCTTCGCAAACTTCACACAACTGCCAGTAATAGGGTGTGGCGGTTAACATGCTAAGTCTGACGTTCCCTTTTACTGTTCCTGTGTTACCTTTTCGGACAAAACCTTTTGTAACCTTCTTCCTGTCTTTGTCCTTACATGTTTGTAATTGATATTAGCCCCTGTGGCCGATAAAACGAATTAATTAGTATTATTATTTATTATTATTTTTTTTTTGACGTGTAGGAATATTCGTGAGGTTGCTTCCGATAGATCCCGATAGAGATGCCTGAGGACTCTACTCATACAACCCACCCAGTAATAGTAGGAGAATATAGATAAAAAAGACAGGTAAGAAGATAGATAACTAGATAACTAGATAGATAGATAGACAGACAGACAGACAGACAGACAGACAGATAGATAGATAGATAGATAGATTGATAGATAGATAGATAGATAGATAGATAGATAGATAGATAGATAGATAGACAGATAGA
>NC_142928.1:166526961-166539461 GCF_046866305.1 Octopus bimaculoides
AATAATAATAATAATAATAATAATAATAATAATAACACTATCAGGAAGTGCCTCTCATGGCTTCTGTTCTTAACTGATTGGAAGTGTTATGCACATGGTATAAATGATGGGCTACAGCAAATATTCTGCTGAATATCACAGCACAGATTTGCTTGTCAATTGTTTGACCTTAACCAGTTAAGCATGTGCTTTAGTGGCTGACGATATGTGCATCTCTGTTCACGAGCAGAAGTAGTGGGGGAACATCATAGTCATGTATTGAGAGGAATTATTTGGGCTTTGGATAAGTCACCTTTGAAAACATGGGTGTTTTGTTCAACATCCTTAAACAATCCTTCTCCAGGGACTTTTTGAGTGGGATGGGCTTCTCAGCCTGAAAAAAATTCTAACTGGGCCCCACCTGCAAGGTCAGGCGTTGTTTAACTTGATATGAGATCACTGTGTAACGCACATATGGTTGTGATGCATGTCCCTGGTGTATCCTGGTAGTCATGATGGGTATACTGGGCTTCGTATATTTTACCCCAGTATCACTTTGATGGCATGCACTGCTCTCTCACTCAATAATAATAATAATAATAATAATAATAATAATAATAATAATAATGATAATAATACAATCCGAGTTAAATGCACATAATAAGGCGTTAGCTACAAATTCCTTAGCAGTTCTGGTTGTTATTTACAGTGTCAATGTGTTGAACTGGAATATAAGAGAAAAAAAGGAAGATCGACTGGAAAATCCGTAAGCTGCTGACTTGTAATAAGATGCATCACTCAAAGGTAGATGCAAATAAATAGTCTTTACCTACCCAGAGCTGATGGTCGAGGCTTGATCCAGTTTGAAGTTTCCTGCAAAATATCTTGAAACATCTAACGACTGGATACTAAAGCTCGTTGAAAACAATGAAAAACGCAAGAAGCTTCATTCTGTTATAAAGCAGAGCAAAAAAATTTTCAAGTGAGTTTATGCATAATACTCAGGTTGAACAGTATGATGGAAGTGCAGCAACTTTAGTTGCAAAGAAGGTGAAATCAATAGCAAAGAAAAATGCGTTTGAACAATTGGCTGATAGGTGCCAACGAAAACCTCTGCATGGCAAATATGTGGAAAATTTTTGGCGAAAGTTTAACAGCAGGAAAGGCTTATTTCAAGAAGCTAGTCTTTCGTCATTGTTGTTTGTAGTTTGTATGATACCCCTCAAGCATTGGGTACACTTTGAAAAATGGAGAAAAGTTAAATGATCTGTTGTATATGAATGAGTCAAAGAGTTCCAGGATAATAACCCAAGGACAGTCCCCCCCCCCCCGCAGGACAATTCCCCCCGACAACTATCCCCAAGACAATTACTCCCTCTCCAATATATTAAGAAGTTTTAAATCATCATCTGTTGTCCTCAGGAGTAATTGTCCTTGGGGTATTATTGTCTATGGGGCGGGGAATAAATGTCATAGATTCAAGTCAAAGATCTACGGTAATAGTGAACGTGAAATATATAGCCTGGTTTCAATAGTGCAGATATTCAGTAAAGATATTGAAATGGAATTTTGATATTAGAAAGTGTAGTAAACTTATCATAAAGGAACGCAAAATAGCACCAGACGACGAGGGAGCCAAAGATGTTGAAGCGATGGATATAAATAGCTAGGTATTTTGGAGTATGAGAAAATCAAGGGAAGGAGATGAAGGAAAGCTTTGGACCAGAATATTTCAGGGAGCCAAATTAATTATGCAGAGTAGATTCAATAGAAAGAACAAGATCAGGGCAATGAATATATGGGCTGTCTCGCTAATGCGATACGGTGCAAGTGTTGTTAGGCGAACAAAGAATAAGCTTCAAAAAGTGGATAGAAAAGCCAAGAAAGTGATGACAATGAACAAGGAACTGCACTCTAAAAGCGTTATTCATAGACTGTATGTGCCTAGACACAAGGGAGGAAGAGATATTATAGGATGGAAGATCTGTGTTGTCAATGAGGTAAACAGTCTGGAATGGTACATCAAGCAGCAGATTGAAACATTGTTTGTTGTTGTTAGAAATAGCAACACGATACCTAGTGAAAATGTGACACATCCAAAAACATTTAAGAAAGAAGATGAAGAACAAAGATTAAACAACTGGAAAATAAAAACGATGTATGGACAGTACCCAGAGAAACGGAAGGGAAAGACGAGACCAGCAACTGGAGATGGCTAAGGAAAAGTGATCGGAAAGGATAAACTGAGGCATTGATATGCAACGCCCAGGAACAAGCCCTGAGAACAAATTACACCAGGTTCCAAATAGATAAGAACACTTTTGTGGCAGCAAACGCGAAACAGTCTCACATATTGTGTGTGAGTATTGCAAATTGGTTCCAGAGCAATACAAAAGGAGGCATTATAACGTAGCTAAGTTTGTTCTCTGGAGATCGTGTGAGACGTACGGTTTTGAAAGAAAAGAGAAATCGTACAAGCATAAATCAGGAGGCGTCACTGAGAATAATGCGTATAAGATATTACGGGATTTTAAATGTCTTATCTCCCATCAATCACTGAGTCACACTGGGGTGTAAAATCCCCTGAGAATGTTCAGATATTGTACATATTTTGTAAAGTGGACAAAGATATAGTTATAGGGATTGGATAAATGAATGTATAATACAAACTACAATAAAAATAATTTCGATAGACTGTATTTACTAATAAGAGAAGGTAAATGTTCGTTAAATATAGAACTCATCCTCAGTGTTGTAATTCTGGGTTTGAAGTCATTGAAACAGAGAGAGATTTCAGGAATATAAAGGATGACACAGAAAATAGCTGAAAAATTCTACATTAACCAGATCTGTCAGCGTAATAAGTCTGACGAATGTATAATTTCTTCAGATCCGCATCGAATCTGCCTCTTACATGAAACTTTTAGTAAATGGCTTGTGAATAATTGCTATACTCATTAATAAGTGGATAAACGCGTAAATGTATGTATATGCATATATATTTGTTTGTGCGTGTGTGGGTGTATGAGTATATATATATATATATATATATATATATATATATATATATATATATATATATATATATATATGCATACATACACAGATACACCCACACATACAGACATACATACATATACACACACACATATATGCGATACATCAAAAATGTTTTCACAAAAGACGCACCAGTTTTATGGTTTTATGTAATTATGAAGAAAGGAAAATAATCAATACATACATCGATCAATGAAAGGTTTCGAAAATTCTTCTTTTCCGCTAAGTGGCAAAAATATTAAAAAACAAACAAACAAAAAACAAAAAAAATCTGCAAAAACAAGAACAAAAATAAGAAAAATTTGCGGATATAAACTTCTCTTATCTGTCTGATGAATACTCTTAAGAAACTCACTATATTGCCACTTGAAGTATTTTTAAAACATTAATTTGCTAAGAAGAACTCGGGTTATTAACAAATTAACTAACACAAAAAATTGCGAATCAATATTTCTTTAAACATGATAATTTGGCTGGTCTTTTTTTTTCTAGTCGGTCTTTTTATCTCTCTCTCTCTCTCTTCTCCTCTCTCTTTCTCTTTGATTCGATAATCATTCCTTTTCCTTCTTCCTCTCTCTCTAATAAGTGTGAGAGAGTGTGAATGCTTGTGCGCATGCGCTTATGAGAGAAAGAGTATGCGTTGGTTTGGGTGGTTTTTTGGAAGTCGATGTCTGTTAAACTTGTGAATCGATACAATTTTCACATTAAAACTGACTAATCTTCTTTCTCACTTTCTCCTTTTCTTTCTTACTCTCTTTCTTCAAACCACATTCTTTCCTTCTTTCTCTCTCTCTCTCTCCCCCTCCTTCTCTCTCTATCACACACAAACACGTGCATACATTATATATATTCAATTTTCTTAAGAAATGTTTGTACCCAAGTTTTACATATATCTAGGTAGCAATAAAATCACATTCAAATACACACACACACACACACACACACACACACACACACACACATACACACATACATTATGTAGATGTATAAAACTACAATTTCTTTCTCTATCTCTCTATTTATCCATCTCGCCACCCTCTCTATCTAGCCATCTCTCCCCTCTCTCTCTACCTCCCTCTCTCATTCACTCTTCTCTATTCTCGGTTTTATGTCTTTCATACACTCACTTTCTTTCACCATTCCTTATTTTCCTTTCTTGCTGTTCCTCATACCGATCTTTACACTGTTTTCTTTCTTCCAATTTATTATCAATTTTTAATTCCTTCATTTGTATTTTTTTTTTCTATTTCTTTATTTTTATTTTATTTTCACGACAGCAACTTTTGCCTCGTCAGTCTTTCAATAATCATTTTCTTTCTTTCACTTTATTTTCTTCAGTTTTATTTTTTAGTCATTCCTTTCATCTCTCTAAATACTCTTGACTGTCTAAATTTTCTTTCAAATTTTCCAATTTCGAGCTAAACATTTCTCGCTGTTTTTCATTTAATATTACCTCTTTTCTTTCTGTACATCTACCTAAGTGTATGTTTTTCTGGCTATTTGTAATACAACGTCACTGTCCCTATCTGTCTATCTTTCTGTAAATTCACACATACATACATTCATCATACATACATGCAAACATACATATATGTGTGTAAGTGTAGAAGGAGATAGAGAGAGACAGATAGACAGAGACAGAGAGAGTCAGAAAGCGAGAAAGTAGATGAATATATGTATATACATACATGATTATATATATAAAACACATATATATATGTATGTATATATATATATATATATATATATATATATATATATATATATATATATAGAGAGAGAGAGAGAGAGAGAGAGAGAGAGAGAGAGAGAGAGAGATAGATAGATAGATAGATAGATAGATAGATAGATAGATAGATAGATAGATAGACAGACATACAGACCGACAGATAGATAGATAGATAGATAGATAGATCATGTACAGGTATTATGCACTATATATGTATGTAATGGACTCTCCCGTCTGTTTCGAAGTATGAGGATCTGACAACCTAGTCTTTCTTTGTTTGTCATAATATTTATGTCCAGCATGACATTTGAGTCCTGCCAAAGATTTGCGACGAAACCCGCAAATGTTGCAAGTATGTGGATTAATGGTCAGTGCAGGCAGTAGATTTGCAGTCCCTTTTCTCCTTTTTCTTGCACCCCTAAGCCTGCTAATGCTGGTAGCAACAATGTTTCTTATACCATTTTGACACAACGGTCTCCATTTCGTTCGGCCTAAGGCTGTTTGCCCAAAGATGTTCTGTGCTATATTGATTACTCTGAGGTTACTTTGTAGCTTGTCCTTGTATCTGAGCTATGGTCGACCAACATTCCTGTGCCCACTATCAAGCTGCCTGTACATTATACAGGCATTATACGTTATATATGTATGTATAAGTATATATAATTACACACACACATGAATACATTTTACATACAACAGGCTCCCACGCACTTGCTTCCACTAAATTCAATCATATGGCATTAGTCCGTTCGAGGCTGTAGTAGACGACACTTTCCTATCGAATATATATATATATATATATATATATATATATATATATATATATATATATATATATAATATAAATAATATATAAATATATGCATATATACATACATATATGTACATACCTACATATATATGCATATATACATACGTATATGGGTACAGGACATCAAAAAACAACGTGAACAAAATAAGAAACGAGATCATAAAAAACCAAAACATAGAAAACGAACTTTTTTTCGATCAACGAAAGAAACAAATAGAGAAACGAGACAGGCAACATAAAGAACACTCCCTTCATCAGTTGTTCCCATATATATGTGTGTGTGTGTGCACGTGTGTGGGTGCGCGTGTGTGTGCGCGTGTGTTTGTCCCCGCCAACATCGCTTGACAACCGATGCTGGTGTGTTAGATAGCCGTGTAAGGAATAGAAGTATCCATTACACTACCACTATATTACCTATGTTTAACCATGGGCATACATATGCAAGCATATTATGTTCATAAATTATAGGTAAAGACAAGGATAAACATGAGTTTATCAAGAATCAAAATTTTCTGTTTACTTTATATATATGTATATATGGATAAATAACGAGATAGATCGGTACATAAACACACACATACACGAACACAATGGCATTTCCGTAGCTTTAGGCATGGGAAAATCATGGTTGCACGGAGGCAGTTGTGATCCTTCTGTACCTTACATAGATGAGTCTCCTGTTGAGGTTCCAAATTGTTGAAGTTGCTGCTTTTTTTTTGGCATCGCTAATGCAGGAACATGATCATTTTACGTATCATTTTGTTCTATTTTCTCATATTTTTTTCTGTCTTTTATTTATATATTTACTTTGGGCTGTTGCTAGGTCACCCTAAAATTTAAAGAAGGAATTATTATTATATGCATATACGCATATGCAATGATTTTATTGTTTCACTCTTATCAGTTGATTGCTGTTACAAAATGAGAGATCTACACATCAATGAATGAAGGCGATAAAGAACTCATTTGCCACTCACAAGCTATCTATAGTTGAATATGCAGCGAAATATCAGAATGATACGAACAGAAGCTACCTTAACTGTTGGATTTATTTCAGAACATTTTCAACTAGATTTATCTAGTTAAAGGATACCTGCAAGTACATAGATGTTTCATAATATATATGAATATATAGAAGCACAGAAAGATAAATAGATAGATATTTAGATAGATAGATAGATAGATAGATAGATATATAGATAGATAGATAGATAGATAGATAGATAGATAGATACATATATTTATACGTATACATTTATACATATACATACATACATATATTTATGTATGTACGTGTATATATTTGAGAATTTATGTATGTACATACACACACATATATATAAATATATATGCATATATATGTATGTATGTATATATATATATGTGTGCGCGAGAAAATATATATATATATATGTATGTATATATATATATATGTATGTGCGAGAAAATATATATATATATATATATATATATATATATATATATATATATATATATATATATATATATACATATATATACATATATATATATGTATGTATGTATGCATGTATGTATACATATACGCTACTTATTTTGCATATATATATATATATATATGCCTGGGACTTAACGGCTAATGGTTTAGTAGGACATACATAACGTTCGTCGATGATCTTTCAGATGTGCTTCATGCATCGTATTTGATGATCATAGAAAGATTTTAAGTGTGTGATGGTTTACGACATGTATTTATGAATCATTAGTTGTTTCATTATAAGTATACACTCCACACGATATATTCAGTGCTGTTCTCTTTAGTTTATCCACATAAACCTGCAAGTGTGCGCGTGTGATATATATATATGTGCGCATATGTGCTTGTGTGTATGTGTACGTTTAGGTATGAAAACCGATGAAGACTGTACTCGACGTGTTTGTGTAGAGTTTATATTTGAAGGTAGACAGCTAATAACTTCAAGTTTCACAATCAAGTTGTCTATGATCTTTCTGATGCTTTTCAATCATGGAAGATCACAGATTTATATATTATATAACTATCTATCTACACACACACACACACACACACACACACACACACACACACACACACACACACGCACACAGAACAGACTCAGACACACACACACACACACACAGACACACACACACACACACACACACACACACAGAGAACAAACTCAGACACACACACATACACACAGACACACTCACACACACACACACACACACACGGACGCACGCACACACACGAACGCACGCACACACGCACGCACACAAATTCATGTATATATATATACTTACATAAATACGTTCATCCATACATGCAAACCTTTGCAACTAAGGTGCTAGATTAATTCTTGGTAATGATAGAAGCCAAACTGCATACCTAATCCAGGGTCCCCCGTATAGGTTTACAGTTTCTTGAATTCTTTTTCTGTTTTACAGAACTGACTTATGTTTTTACTACTTTCAGCTGGAGAGCTGTGGCTATGCTGGGGTACCAATTCTTTAAATCTATTTGTTGAAGACTCAGATTTTGCAGATGATATTAACAACTAGATATACATTCTCTACTATCATAAAATAAAAACCATGTACATCTCTACCATCTGTAACTAAATGGGAAAATGAAACTGGTCAATAATTTGATTCCCCTAGAACACGAGTCATTCATTTCCACAGCCCAGAATATTTCAATTAAATGTGTGATGAAATATCATATATTTAAGTAACCAGCCAAAAGAACATGCAGATTGCTGCTATCTTGTTCCGATTTCAAATAAAAACTCCTCTCAAGTTTTCATTGAAAAAAATATTATCTCATTACTGAGCGCTAGTTAAAGTTATATGTATGTCTCTCTATATATACATACATACATACACACACAGACACACACACCTCTCTCTATATATATATATGGTGGGACAGAGAGGACGGACGTTTTTGAAAAAATCACAAAATCGTTAATTTTAGCCGAAAACAAATTTTATTGACATTAATGTGTTTGTATTGAATTAGCATTTGTCAAAATCAAGTATGGGAAACAACATCCATCATGTGGTATCTGTTTTTATTGGTGCATTTGTGATGGCGTCTGGGGTCCATACCGTTTGTGGCGCTCTCACCGGTTTCCTACTCATTAGTGTACCTCGTATACGAAGTGCATTCACCCAACGTAAGTTTGTGTTACGGGTGAGAACAGCCTGATTTCGGTGAGTGCTGAAGTGGGGCCGATGCTCACGCTCAACTACTGTGACAGACTCATTATTCTTCACGTAACTGTCATAGACAAACACGCAATGCGCTATCATTCACAGCGCCATGCCGTCACCTGAAAAGAAAGAAAAAATGCTAAGACACCACGGACGGAATGGCACCTGTCGGACATACGTCCTTCCTTCTGGGACTGAGTAATAACGATTTCAAAAACGTCCCCTCTCTCTGCCCCACCTTGTATATATATACGTATATACATATAAATACGTGTGTGTGTGTGTATGTTTGTGTGTAAGAGTGTGTGTGTATGTGTGTGTGTGCGTGCGTGTGTGTATATATACTACCAAATATATAAACCTCTGAGTTTGTATAATAAAATAGTTTTCAACTCCCAAATTTTGTTTGAAAGTTGAGTATGTGGAGATACGTGAACCCGCAATCATAAAGCAAGGAAAATTTTCGTACTTCATTTAAGGACAACTGTATTAATTTGTTTTTGGTCTACTCACGAAGCTACTTTTTCTGAAGCAGTGGTAGCTCCCACGCATTCGCTAATAGGAGAATCTTGAAAGTGAATATTGCATGCTGCTGTGTTTAAACAAAAAAAGAAAGAAAAAGAAAAAAATGTTGTACATTAAATACTTCCAAAATAACTATGAAAAAAACCAAACGAGGTAGCAAAAGAAGTGCATGACAACATTACACATTTGTTTAAGAACTTGGCCAGTTATACGAATTTGTCATATTCAGACAATGCATTAAGGTGTAGGGCAACTTGAACTTTACAGAGTTATAACACAAGAATTAGCTTTAGATTACAACATGATTTTAATATATCTGATGCATATTCGAGGGGACTGATAACATTATGAGGTTCTGCTTAGGAAATACTATGGGGAAAAGTTTTCTATTTACCGATATTTTATTGAACCTAGAACTAATTTAATCAAGAAAATGAGATCTGTTTTTGTTTTGTAAATTGAGATTGTTTTGGTAAAAAGAGAGAGTTTTACTAAAAACGGGTAATTATATATCAGGAAATAAGAAACTAGTAACAATGATACCAGGTCATACAGATATTAAGAAAACGGGAAAGCAAATATCGGTAAATAGAAAACCTTTTTCATATAGTATTTCTTTATCAGAATCAGCGGAAGAAGGAGTACGAAAAGAAATAATAGATATAGTCTATATTTCAAATCGATTACAAGTTAAATCACTCAACAAAAGCATAATTAGTCAAAGGTGGAAAAAATACTGAGAAGAATCGATAAATACTATCGAACATTACTCCTCCGATATCTAAACCAGATCTCTCAGCGTAGAGAGCGCATCAATACTGAACAAATTAAACAAAGAATTCGTTGGCTTCGAACGAGCCGTATTCCTTCAAACGATATTCAATCACAGACAGGCTTGTTATGGAATCACCTTTATGTTTTTGTGAATACTATTCACAAACTTTATGGTATTATTCGTTCTAAAGCAAAAATTACCAGTCTTAGAGAGAGGACATTTTAAAACTGGTCTTAAAGCTTCCAAGGTGGGAGATGCCATTCATTTTAAAGGTTATACCAACCACAAACAAGAGCTCGTAATTCATGGAGATTACAAAAAGATTTAATGGAAACATTTAATATTTCTTCATCTCTGTTTTTACCCTTTTTTTATTTCTAGTTTCTATTATCTTTTTGTTTCTTCTTTTATATAAGGGGTATTATATACCTTTCTCATTCCGTCATGGCTTATCAGCTTTACACGGACACTTAAATTGATTAACTAAATAAATACAAACAATAGACGAAAGCTACCTGATAGACCTTACACACATATATATGCTATATATCTATATAAATGAATAGATAGCATATATATATTTCAAAATGTAATGTGCGTGTGTATGTGTGCGTCGGTTGGTGGTTATGATGAAACTTGGTATTTAACTCGATGCCACGTATTGCGTTCTCTATTTACTCTATATTGTATTTATACATAAATACAAACATTTATATCTCTATATAAACATATATGCATGTATGTATGTATGTATGTATATATATATAAACATATATGTATGTTTGTGTGTATATATATGTGTGTGTGTTTTGTGTGTATGTATGTATGTGTGTGTGTATTGACACTACATTCACGATACTACTTTCACTCAAAAACTCCCTTTATCCTGCTCTCACATCTTATCTACTAACCTTTCCCTGTCCTTTTGTTCACTCCACAGATCCCTCTACTACTACTACTACTACTACTACTACTCACTCACTCCAGTTGTCCCCTTCTTCATGTTCCACCACTCACATTCCAGCATCCCTCACTTTCTCGTTCTACTTTATCGTTATTATCTTCCATTCTCTTCTCTCCATAACTCTGTCGCTTTCATTAATTTAATTGTTAATAATGTCTGGCAGAAGATTTGCTAGAGAAATGCGCCACCTCCAGAAATGGAATAACACTGTTGTGTTGTAAACGTGGTAGGGTGTGGGCATTGGGATTGAAGTATTTTGCGGTGTTGGCGGTGCGGTGTTGTTGTATGATGTGTGGAATAGTGTGGTGGTGGGGGGTGCTGTGTGATGTGTTTCGGTGTTGTCTGGTGTTGCCGTTCGTGATATTGATTGGAAAGGTAACTCTTGCCAAAATAATTACGAAGACGACTTGCCAAAACCACTACGAAAGAATTCAGTATGAACCCAACATACTACCAACACCATCATCATCATCATCAACTTCATCTCCATTATCGTCCTGTTTATTTTGATCATGATCTTACTCCCCACTTCCCGTCGTCGTCGTCGTCGTCTTGGTCATCATCATCGCCATCATCATCATCATCATCATCATCATCATAATCATCATCATTATCATCGTTGTCGTCGTCATCATCATCATCTATGGTTTTTCTAATCTAGTTTATAAGCTCAAATCTAGTCGCTAGCCACCGTTGCCATTAACACGAGTTTGTACACGACAAAATTATATATACCAGTAATTTATTGTGATCGTATTCATTGGTTGGTTATAGCCTTAAAAAAAAAAAACTTTTTAACACTTCTATGCATCATCGTCGACGTCATCATCATAATCATCATGATGAACATCATCATCGAAAACAAAGGCAGTAAGCTTTACAGCTACTACTGCTACAAAATTCGAGCTAACGCATGAGCTTCATTGTGGTCGCTCGACCAGCCAAACCGATTTCACATTACAGTTTTACTGAAGAGATAAATAATCAAGGTTACAATACTGGCTGTTATTGACATGTTGTTTGAGTTCTAATTCTATTTGAGCATTTTTTTTTTTTGAGTTCTGTAAAACAAGATTTCTGTACTATACCTACTTTCCGAACAGTTGTGGTTCGAAACCACTTTTAATCCACACCAATTTACAAGCAGGAACTTCAAATTCCTGTATATATATATTTTTATACTGGGCTGTTATTTTTATCCATGATCAGTTAAACTTCAGAGTCACTGTCAAATTAACCTTTCCCTGCCACTGCCCTGTTACTAGAGCGGAGAAAGCTCATGTGGTGACATGATGCACCTACAGTATGGTAAAGGTTAAATTCGAGTGGGCTTTTCGTAAACGTTTGATTTTTTTGTCCTTTAATAAGTGTTTTAAGTATCAGTATACACTTTTACACTTTTAATTGTTTCAGTCATGCTGGAGCACCGCCTTTAGTCGAGCAA
>NC_142928.1:166544461-166554461 GCF_046866305.1 Octopus bimaculoides
CTTAAGTATGCATGATTAATAAAAGAAAGCGTAGGTTATTAAATTATTAGCGATGGAAGCAGGATTAACACTACGAACTTAAACAGGGATTCATGCTTGAACACCGAATACTGCGATATTAGCGTTATATTTCTCTATGTAGTTTTATGAAGTTTTCAGTTTTAAACAGTTACTTTTAATTTTCAATACAAAGTGTACCAGTTTTATTATTTTTTTTATCTACAAACTACCCTGATGTCATTGTTATGCTGTCTCAAAAAAAAAAAGAAAAACGACACTTTTCAGTTGTTGTAGTCCAGAATTCATACTTTCTCAAAAATAGAAAAGAGGTATTAGTCATAATTGGAACGTCATTGATCACAAGTCAATTCCATCTAACAATTACAGCACCACCAAAATCACAGCTATTGACTGCTCATTTGTTATCTGCATATAACCAACAACATCATCACCACCACCACCACCACCACCATCATAACCAGAATCATCAACAACAACGTTAGCATTGTGAACACTTCCAATCTTCTGCATTGCAACAGCCACAATGCAGACCGCTGCAGTAATGCAACAGCACTAATCCTCCATACATACATATGACACACACACACACACACACACACACACGCACGCACACGCGCGCGCGCGCACAAATATATATATATATATATACGCACACACATATCTTGCTACATCTTGAGAAGATCATTAAGCCAACACACGCACTGGTTCAATATTATTTCTTTATTGTAATCAAACGGTTAAATACCTAACCAACTAACAAGTCGATCGTTTGTTGAACGTGTTGGTTAATCAATCAATCGGTTATTTATGCACATTTATGTGTGCGTGTATGTGGCCCTACAAATGCGTGTGCATGTCCGCTAGCGTGCTTGTCTACAGATATAATATCATACCTTGATACTGGGTGGTCTGGTTTTCGCCTCGACAGACCGCTGATAGGATATAAAGAGTCTCATGCAAATAAGTAACGCCTGTAGTCTCTGAAGCAACGAGATTTTAAACTACTGGCGTTATTCGCTCCCAAATGGATGGGATACTTAATTCTTTGGGATTAGTGAAACGTTGTAGACAGACGCTCCCACCGCCTACATAATTCGAAAATATATTAAAGCAACACTCTATTTTCTTTAATCAACACAGATTGATGCTTTAATGTATACTACTTATGGTCGATTCAAGGCTAAAGTAAAAGACAGGTGCCACGCAGTGGGACTGAACCCAGAACCATGCGGTTGGGAAGCATACACTTTCCCACACTACCACACCTACATGTCGATATCAGTATATTTGTTTATATATGTGTGTGTGTATGAGTGTGCGCGTGTATGTGTGTCTGCTTGTATGTGCGAATGTGTGTGTATATGTGTGTGTCTGTGATTCTGTTTGTCTATGTATGCGTGAGTGATATTTTCGCGCTTGTGTGTATGTTAGCGTGTTAATAAGGGTGTGTTTGCCTGCAATAGGGAGCATGTTTATACGTGTGTATGTGTGTTTGTGAGAGTGTCCGTATATGTGTCCATTTGCGCGTGAATATGCGCGTGTGTATGTGCTTGTATGACTGCATGTATTTGAGCGTGTGAGTATGTGCAATGCAGTTGACGTCCATTCCCCTATACCAGTCATCGCAAGCATCGGTCTTCTCTGACACCCGAACTCGTCACCTTTAACATCGACAGCCCCAACCTCACCCATATAGCCAACCGCAACCCTTCGTTCCCCTACTCTCACCGCGACCCTTTATTTCCTACACATACAGGCACACGCACACAGGGAGGCACACAGAGCGACACGCACACACACATACATACACGACACCGCAATCACACCACATCATTCCATTTCTATGAATGTCTATCATCCAGAGGTTTTATAAAAATCCATCCCGGTTAATTTTTGTTGTTTTCGTTCTTTGTTTCTGGCCCTCTTCTTGTGATCCCTTTATCTCGTGCTACTCCCACCAACACCATAACAACTCTCTCTCTCTCTCTCTCTCTCTCTCTCTCTCTAATACCACTCTAACCTTTATACATTGCTCTCTCTTTCCACCCACCTCACAACCTCCATTGGCGACCTTCTAGTTTCTACTTCTATATACAGCCACCTCCGAATCGTTTTGACGATATGTTTCTACGCCTCTGCATGTTTTGGCTTGCTTGCTTTTGTGCATGGATGTGTATGCGCGCCGCTACACACACACACACACACACACACACACACATATATATATGTATATGTGTATGTGTGTGAGTGAGTGTGTATTGATATATGTATATATATTTGTATATGCATGTACGCACGTAGGTATGTGTGTATGTATGTATGCATATATGTATGTATATGCGGCGCAGCGCACACATACATACACGCATATAAATACATTTATATATATGTATATATGAAACCATACATATTATGCATGCATATACACATACGAACACATGCACACATATGCATACATATATCTAAGCATGTGTGCGTCTGTGTTTAGTTGAACGTGTGTTTATGACTGTCTTTGAGTGAGTGTAGTGTATGGTTATATGTTCTTGTGCGTATACGCGTATGTATGATCATATATATATATATGTGTGTGTGTGTGTGTGTGTGTGTGTGTGTGTGTGTGT
Source organism: Octopus bimaculoides (assembly GCF_046866305.1). NCBI lineage: Eukaryota > Metazoa > Mollusca > Cephalopoda > Octopoda > Octopodidae > Octopus > Octopus bimaculoides. The sequence continues at coordinate 166,547,104 of NC_142928.1, forward strand.
GTGTGTGTGTGTGTACATGTATGTGAATACAGAAGCGAGCGAATTTCTGATCTGGTCGTGTGTATTTCGGAATATCGTTTGTTTTCCATTCAACCTTTGTCAAAGTTCAACGTTCAAAGAAAGAAAAAGAAGAAAAGACAGAGATATGTATTTGAAGGGGTGGTGGTGGCGGGTTAAAATATTTCCTCTAAATTGAAATTAATCGGTCGACCTAAAATAGGGAGAGAGAGAGAAAAAAAATCAAAAGAACGGAAATAATGGCGACAAGAATGTCGAAGTGAAATTGTGAAAGGAATAAACACTTAAATACATAAATATAGATATATCTAAAGGGAAACCAAATGGGTGTAACTATAGAAGTATCTTTTATCATTTGATTTTTGTTTTGTTTCAATCATTAGACTGCGGCTATGTTGGGGCGCGGCATTGAGGAATTTAGTCCGAACGAATTAATTCTAGTACTTGTTTTTTTTTTTTAAGCCTTGTACTTCTTAGTTTTCTTTTTTTAAGCCTGGTTCTTATCCTATCGATCTTTTTTGCCGACCCGTTAAGTTACGGGGACGAAAGTTCACCCACATCAATAATGAGGGACAAACACAGATACAAAAATAAACACATACACACACACACACTGACACACACATATACATACCTCCACCGCACACAGATATGTATATATACGCCAGGCCTCTTTCAGTTTCCGTCTACCAAATTCACTCACAAAGCTTTAGTGGGCTCGAAGATATAGTAGTAAACACTTACTGAAGGTGCCACGCAGTTGACCCTGAAGCTGGACTCTTGTGCCTGCACTAATAAATAAGGGCAAAGACGCACTCCGGTCATGAATGACCAATGACCATGCATACCAGCCTCCCTTCTTCACACTACTGATGCCCAAGGGAAAGTCAAAGTCTGATACAGCTTAGCACCAGTGACGTCGCATCTCATTTCTACAGCTGACTGAACTGGAATAAAGTGTCTTGCTGAAATAAAGTGTCTTGCTCAAAAACACAACATACAGTCCGGTTGGGGAATCGAACTCACTACGTCATGATTGTGAACCCGACTCTGTAACCAAAGAAATAAATACGAAAATACATTATTAAAGCTCGTAGGAATATCGCTTCACGACTACGTTATTTCCCACCTAGATACTACAGAGCCGGACAATTGTTGTATAACATATTCTCTGGTCGAGTAAAGCGTTGTAACGTAGATTTAGTAAACGGAAATTGAGTCGCGGCCATGCTAGAGCACCGCCTTTAGTCGAACAAATCAACTTATTCTTTGTAAGCCTAGTACTTATTCTATCGGTCTCTTTTGTCGAACTACTATTACGGAGGCGTAAACACACCTACATCGGTTGTCAAACAATGGTGGGGACAAACATAGACACATACACACACACACACACACACACACACATATATATATATTAGAAGATTTGGAGGTGATGAACAGATATTATATATTAGAAAAAATAAGGTATTCAGAGATCTGGATGGTTGTACATATACAAATATTTATTACCATGTCACATGTCACATATAAGCGCTTTCATCTACTCTAATAGATTCTTCAGATTTAAATTTTGTGAAGAGATCTGTCTCTTTTTTATAGTATTAGTGAATGAGTTGGGGTGGAGAGAGAGAGGGGGAAGAAGAGTAACGTGGAGTGTATAGGGTAGGAAAAGAGGGATAGGAATGGGGAGATAGTGAAGGGAGAAAGTGAGAGAGAGTGTGTGTGTTTGTGTGTGTGTGTTTGTGTGTGTGTATACGTGCGTGCGTGTGTGTGTGCCTGTGTATCTGAAGGAAGCGTTTTGAACAAGATACAAGGAGAAAAGGAGAAGAATATATATTTTTAAGTAGGTGGCTAGAACAGATGCTTACTTTGGTTCGGCTAGCTCACCTGGGGGTTTGAAAAAAAATCCCACTAAGTAAACACTTAGAAACATGTGGAGAAGGAAGATTCAAGACCTTTTCCTTCTATAAATGCCCAAGGAATGATACCTTCTTCAGAAAAAATATGGAACAACACTTCATAGCAAAATTCTCCTCCGAACTGAATGGCTGAAATATGAAAATCACATCAACTTCCTTATAAACACATCTGGAACCCTAAGATATATGCATATGTGTGTGAGGGAAGATGAATGGAGTTATATATAACATCACAATCACTAGGGAACACTCCTAACACCATGATGTTGACTGGATGTTTGATTTTTATCACTATCAGTACATGCTTTGGGGACACGGCAAGCCAATGGTTGTTCTGTGTGTTCACCATCTGATCCTGGCAGAAATTATTCTCGCCTGAGGAAAACCAAAGCCTGTTCGGTTGGAGTGGATGCTTGTGTTTGTTCACAAGCTTCGTTGCGCTGTCTTTCCTCTTGTCTTTGATGGCTTGGGATAAATATTTCTCATCTTGTATGAGGAATACCAAATGTCATCAAGCACTACTTGCGTCATGAAAGACTTAAACACTCCCACTCCCCGGGCGACAGACCAGATTGACTTGGAGGAATCGCTATCAATCATGGCCTGAATCTCACCAAAAAATTCAGGAGTTCTTTTCTTATCAGAACGATCAGAGTGATTTTCCGAGCTGCCGTACCGTCGTAATCACCTTTAGACTAATCGAACTCTTTTCGAATCCTCAGCACGGTCCTCAGATTGACATCCAAACACTCTGAAATGTTCGCATAAGAGCTCTGGATTTCGACAACGGTGCTGAAACGGCGACCTTTGAACCGCATTTTCCTCTTGGGAGAGAGATGGAAGTTAGTACGTACTAAATCTGGAGAATATGGCGGGTGCGGCAGCGATACCATAATGTTTTGGCGAAAAACTCACAAGTGAGGAGAGATCGGTGACAGGGTCCATTGTCGTTGTTTTGAATCCACAGATCATGTGGCTTCCACCGAATGTCCTTCATCAAACGCTTCAAGACGTCGCAGTAGAACTCTTAATTAGCATTCTGCCCCTGGGCGACGAATTCTAGATGCACAATAGAACATTTCCGAGAGTGACGCTCAGTCAGGTCTTCTAGATCGCTCATCGTCTTCCAGGCAATTTCTTCCGCTTTTGAAGCGCTCGTGCCACTCGAAACATTGCATACAACCCATTGCCTCGTTGCCGTAAGATTGCCGAAGCATGCTCAATGTCTCTGTACCAGACTTCCCAAGTTTAAGTAAAATTTCACGTTGGTTCTTTATTCCTGTCCATGACAAAATTGCAGACTGCAGCATACACGGGATCACAAAAACACAAATTTCACAACTTATGAGGTAAACATAGTGATGTCACTTAGCACATGAAGGTCACTGCTAGTTCTCATTGCGCAAGCAGCCGTGCACTTCCATCAGTTGGCGCTCTACAGAGCTAGTCCAAGAACTTGTTGATACTATCTCGTATATTCTCCCCACTCTACTCTGGTCAGGACGTCGGTCCGTTGCAAGATTTCTCATTTCCAACAACTGAGTGAAATGGTGCAACGTGAAATGGAATGTTTCGCTCAAAAGCAGTATGCATTGTCCAGTCTAAGAATCGAAACCACAATCTTACAGTCATGAGTGCAACACGCTAAACATTAAGCCAATCACATCAAGATATAGAGTAACAATGTATTATAACGTCGTTCTCATTATGGTCGTTGCCGACGTTGTCGTCGTCGCTTTTGCTGTTCTGGTTGTTAATGTTGTTATTCAGACCCAGGTCGGCTCAGTTTGGACGGATTAATGATTAAAGATGCTTCTTTAACCGGTCCATCTTTTGTTTCAGGCATAATGTATCTAGGATTGTATTATTATTCAATGTGACCATATATTTTTAAAATAGTAGGACGCTTATAGGCGCAGAAATGGCTGCATGTTTCTGGGTTCAGTCCCACTGCGTGGCGCCTTTGGCAAGTGTCTTCTGCTATAACCTCAGGACGGCCACATTCTTGTGAGTGAATTTGGTAGACGGAAATTGAAAGAAGCCCCTCGTTTATATGTGTGTGCGTGCACGCGCGCGTGTGTGCGTGTTCACCACTTGACAACCAGCGTTAGTATTTTACGTCCCCGTAACTTAGCAGTTCAACAAAAAGGACCGTTAGAAGAAGTACCAAGCTTTAACAAATAATAAAAAGAACCAGGGTTGATTCATTCGACTAAAATTCTTCAAGGCAGTAAAATGACCGAAACAAGTAAAAGAGTAAAAAAGAAAAAAAAGAGTACGATTCTTGGTAAAATTGGCTGCAATTTCTAACAGATCAACCGACCACAGAAGGACACCCACTTTGAATTATTGTCCTGTGAGCTAATGATCAAACCTATAATTATATCACCCTTAGGTTAAGACAATGGTAAAGATCGACAAATATGTTGTTTCCTTGCAAGAAACCCAACTACTCTAAGCTGCAACATTGAGGGGGCGTTGTTTAGGAAGCGCGTGTAGTTTTATTCGTCTCCAGATGGCGCCAATGCGCATTGTCAGTGACATGAGGCGTGGTAGGGTGTGATGGGGGAGATGATGAACTTACATTGGTGGAAAACGCGTCTGGTTGTATTAATTGGCCCCGTGAAATCTAATTTACTCCACTTTGCATACTACTGATCCCGATGAACTTTCTCTAGGTTTTATCTAGCTTTGGACGAATAGTTATTTTTTATCAGTTCACTTATTGATTGATTCATTTTGCTTTGGACAAAATCGAAAGCTACTAACTCCTGTTAGTCCAATTCTTTGATATTCTGTTCTTAAACTGCTTCTCGTACAAACATTCATGCAATAAAAAAAATAATAATAATTAAAATAAAACACAGACTTGCCTGCATAGAGAGACATATCAAAGTGTACATGTCTGCTAGTTTTTGAATGTGCATATCCGTGTGTATAGTTATCACATATATATTTTGTTTCTATGTGTTATTGTATACCATGTATACAGTAAAACATTGAAACAAAATAGACACATATATAACTAAATCCCCACAGTTTATGTCCGTCGTTGTATTTTCCCTTTCACCTCTCGCTCTGGTTGCAAATAGAGCAAATTGTTATTCTAAACTTATCTATGGCGTCGAGCTGGCAGATTCGTTAGCATACCAGACAAAATGTTTCGCAGCATTTCATCTAGTTTTATGTTCTGAGTTCAAATTCCACCGACGTCGATTTGCCTTTCAACCTTTTTTTTTTGGGGGGGGGGGGCTATAAAATAGGTACTATTCTTCGAGTATTGGGGTCGGTAAAATAAGTACTATTCGAGTACTGGGGTCGATGTAATTGACAAGCCTTAAGATATCAGGCCTTGTGCCTATAGTTTACAAGAATAATTGTAAATTGAACTAAACTGAACGTTGGATAATATGAAGCCTTTCACCTAGTACCTAAAACCCCTGTAACATTGTTTTAAAGCGCTATATATATATATATATATATATATATATATATATATATATATTACACAGATGCATATATGCTTTGTACGTCTGTGAGTATGTTGAACTGACGAATCGAATGATCAAAACATTATTTTTTTTTCCTTATTTATATATTTTGTACTATTAATGCCATGATATTGATTCCTAATGAAGAGAAGACACAAATATGCCACTCAACTGGAGGGTCATTGCATTTCGAGATATTCGATAGTAGGATGATTTTACAGAATACGCATCAGCAAGATATGAACGGAGAATGTAAAAGGGCTGTAACAAAATAGCACAAACTTTCTGCCATCCATAAGTCTTTGACTATTTATATATTAACGCTACTCGTGTATTTCAAATTGGAATGTCATCAAAATTTACACCAACACATTACTGGTGCAATTTTTATTGTTCTGAGTGTGATAGAAAGCGCAGTTAACCGTGGCAGGATTTGAAAACAAATATTATGTATTTGTCGGAGTGCTGCCCTCATCTTGAGGGTTACTTTTTCACTACGTTTCGGTTGTATACGCTCCAGCCTTCTTTAGGCGACTGCTAGCCCATTACTTCAACGCCACCATTCTGCCGATTCATCCTAAATTGTTCTTGTTAAATTATTTAACATTTGCGATACTCATTATCTAATCATGTATGTACGCGCGGGTGTATACATACATATAAACATAGATGGATATATACATATGAATATAAATATCTGTGTGTGTGTGTGTGTGTGTGTGTGTGTGTGTGTTTGCGTCTGTGAGTGTTTGTGCGTGTGTTTGTGTGTGTATACATCGCGCGCACGCGCGCACATATAGATATTCAGGCGATTCAACGTGAGTTGAATCAATTCCAGCTCTGAAAACACACATAACTGTATTCAAGATCCTATCACGCAAACTGACCCGATTAATCCAGTCGAAGTAAAAGTCTGTCACATACGTCGATCTATAGCGGCACTGAACAGTCATCTCAAAGGTCATGGGAGGAAAGTCAGGAGTAACGTTAACAATGTGAAAGCGCAGAGAGACACCTATCATCTGTGAAGGTGGAACAATTATCAGATGTACGCAAACACACATACACACAATTATATGCACTGTGATCGAACCATTGCCATATGCACACACATACACACACACATAAAGCTGACATTCTATACAAGACTTCTTCAAGCTGAATTGTTCACATCTGTCGTGAGCAGCACAGCCAGGGGCAAAACCCCGAGAAAATTTTAAATTGTTGACATATCAAATGTATCTACCAACTTTCAAACTCCGTTTCGAGTTCTGTATCAGTCATGTTTGTGCTGTGTAAAATATATATATATATGTGCGTGTGTGTATTTTTTTTTTATGTATTTAACAACACATATATTCAAATATATATGTATACATAGGCACATACACTCACACACACATACACACACACACACATACGTAGGATATAACAAACAAGATAAAGCGTACTAAATAACATGATAGAGCATTGTAATATATTTCATCTGCATAAATCAGTTGATATTCTGGAGTCCCTGGGGGAAAAGACTGGTCTATTACATAGCTGGAACTTGAGAGTAAAAGCCGATTAATGCAGCCGGAATATATATTTTGATGTAGACCATCTTAATGCTCATCAACAGCTCGTATATATATATATATATATATATATATATATATATATATATATATATATATATATATATATATATATATATATATATATATATATATATATATATATATATATATATATATATAATCCAAGAGAGTTAGGGGTTGAGGATCCAACCCACTAAGGGATAATATCTATTCAATATACTGCTGGGAGGGTACCCAATTATTGTTACACTAGTGTTATACCAAGTGCAATAAGTGTGTACGAGTAAAAGGGGATTTTTTTTACCGTAAATTTATATAGCAATAAGAAAATGGATGGGAATATG
>NC_142928.1:166559461-166569461 GCF_046866305.1 Octopus bimaculoides
CAGTGAAAAAGAGATTACCTACGCTGAACTATTGAGAAATCTGCAATTACTCTATCCAGATTACAAATTCAGGTTTATACCTGTAATAATTGGCGGTCTGGGATATGTAACACACTGCCTAAATGCCAATTATGAGAAATTAGGCTTCTCACGACGAGAAAGGAGAAAGCTAATTCGATGATTACAGATCCAATCCATCACTGGAACTTTAAAAATCTGTAAAACTTTCCAGAAGTTTATCATTTAGATATATATGAGTATGTCTAGATATGCAAGTATATGCATGAAAATACATACATAAAGCAAAACGTACAAGTCTGCACATATACATACATACATACATACATACCCACAAAAATACCCTGTTGTTGATGTTGAAATTCCAGTGAAGAAGCTTTAAATCTAGGCTAGAAACCGGCTCTTTCTTCATTGGCAAGCAATCTTGAAATAAAGCTGAACAATGACATACATACATACATACAAAAATACATACATACATATATACATACATACATACATACATACATGCATACATACATGCATACATATATACATACACTTGTATGTATATGTTTGTATATATATATATATATATATATATATATATATATATATATATATATATATATATATGTATATATATATATATGTGTGTGTGTGTGTGTGTGTGTGTGTGTGTGTGTGTGTGTGTGTGTGTGTGTGTGTGTGTGTGTGTGTGTAAGGTGTGTGCAGAGATGTTTGCAATCCATGCCTCAGATTTTGGGTAGGGTACAATCTAAATATTGCGTGTTCATTTTTTTGTGGGGAAATGCATTAATATTTAAATTGACATGAATATATCTAAGTATATAGATAATCTAAAATATGGTATATATGACATTGAGAAACGTTGGGTAAACGTCATAAATGAACATGGATCATACTTTGATTAAATAAATCAGTTCTCTAACATTTCAGAAACATTTTATTGTATAATGATTTCGTATCTCTCATTAGTAATTTCTAGTATCCAGATACAAAGGCAGTTGTTGGGATAATTGATAAATATAACACTGTCCAACTGGGTGTTATGCACTCTCTGAAGATTTGACAATGCAATCGGCTTATAACATTTTTCTTATGTACCTAGCAATACGTCTCTGGAATTTCACTGACTTCAGTGCCCAATTCGATGGGTTTTTACAACGGCTATAAAGAGCAATTTTTCTCCTAGATAAAGGCCCCACAGCGAACGTCTTTCACGCTGTAGTGTGCAGAAACGCGTTAAATATAAATGAACATAGTGTTATTCTCGGTCAGTAGTTTATTTTCGCAATCTCTGCGTAAAATATACTTATGCACTACCTTTCGGCGTTCATTGTAATTCCCTATCTCCCTTCCTTTTACTTTTTAATGATATTAAACAATACAGGTCATGTAACCCATAGTTTATACACTAAATACTTCTAACATTGAATTTTAATATGAAATGCTATGATGAGAAGAAAATATAAAATCCGTGAGGGTAAAATACTCAGAATCGATTGTAGACATGCATGGAAACCAACAGTATGAAAAACAAAAAGGAAGTCAATGAAATAAGAAGTCGCTACCTGTTGCTTGCGAAAAACCATTTAGAGTCAATGAAGCAACTTTACAAATTCTACATTACCCTTTTCTACTAAAGGTTGTAGCTCTCATATCAATGCTTAGAGAATCATTCGGTAACGTAAGTGGACAGGGTGGCTGTGAGTGTTTGAAGGTAAATATTTGGTTGTAGACCAGATGTAAAAGATGTCACCTATCTCCTTTCCCATTCTCTGATAGAATTAATTAAGGCCTGAAGCTTTTAGCGAATCGAAGTGAATATGTCTGTCGAAGTAATGTGGATTTTACATTTAGTTTTCCCATTCAGTTTTCCGATAAAGATGGTGATGCGACAACTTCCAGTCAATTTCACGTTAGAAATCTTCTGAATTGGGAGCAATATATCACCCGGCTGACAAGAGGTATCTTACAGAGTGTAACTATCACTCTATTCTCTTTTATTAAACATATTCTCAGGGCCAACCTGTTGCCTGCAGGTATATACTAATTTAATATTGTGGATTTCAAACAATGCATCAATACATATTATAACTCCCAGGTACAATGAATGATGATTCTGGAATGGAAGAATCTCTTGGGATAGCGTATTTATATTACAGTGAGTAATGCATGGAAACTAATCAACGAAGTGACCACTAACAACTTGCACGACCTGCCAGGATTAGCAACTAAATTGTCTTCGAATCATACCCTACCAGTTTGAAAAACCACTCACACTGGATAATACAATCCTAGGTTATCTGCAATATAGAAAAAAATAAAATACAGGATCATCATGACGGGGATATCTTTGACCACAGGTGTGCTTGATGAGGAGCGACTTGGGACTAATCAACACTTTCTACCGAGTTTGTTTTGGTTAAGCTGTTACACCAAAACAAGAAGAGCGTGTTTTTTGCCAAACAACTTTTCGAAACGATGCGAAGTGCACTTAAGGTGGTTAAGACCACAAAGAAGAAGAAAGAAAACAATGGTTATATTCTATTACTCTCTGTAAATAACAGAAAATTCTAGGTAAATTCTATAGTGTTAAACACTTTGTCGATGAATGTACGTCTGAGTAGTTAAGTATCTTTTATTATCATGTGTGAGTGAGTCTGTATATATTTGCGTAAATGTCTGTATGTATATGTGTGTATACGTGCGTACATATACATATAAAATACATGTTTACATTTATATAAACATTACACACACACATACCCCCCCATATATATATATATATATATATATATATATATATATATATATATATATATATATATATATATATATATATACACATGCACACTTATATATTAACAACCATATATATATATATACTATATAATATTCAGGCGTATATTGTGAAAGAAAGTGTAAAAAATAAATAAATATATATGTGTGTGCATGTGTGTGTGTATATGTGTGTAGATAGACATACAGACAACAGACGCACAAACAAATAGGCAAACAGACAGGGAAATAGGTAGACAGACAGACAGATGAAATAGAATAGAATGGAATAGAATATCGGTATCAAATAAACATCTTAACAGCACATTTAACTGGCTGCAATATGATAGCTGTGTAATTGCTGTTTAACATTTATGCCCAGTTATTTCTCTGGCTGTGAATTTTTATCCATATAGACGCTACCCTCTCCCTCTCTCTCCTTCTCTCTTTCTTTCTAGCAACGTATTTTCACACCTATACATACGCATACATTTACGTATACGCACGAACACACATCGTTTGTAATATCACTGTTGATAATTATCTGCTCACTCAAGCAAATTAACTGAAGTATTTTATTTTTCCATAAGAAACACAATACACAAACATAAATATGTGAAAAATTACCAATGAAGAATGTTATTCCAAGCATAACCGTTTTTTTTTTTAACAATGATAGCCGAGAAAGATCTCTTCGTGTGACTGCCATTATTCTGGTCAAGGTCGTAAAATGTTATCACAGAGATCAGGTGATAAAGAAATAGGTACAGAACTCCACCCAAGGATATGTGCTTTCAAGCTTAACTTTGAAAGAATCATTGACAGCGTATGTTTTTATAATGGCATCTCATTATACCCACCTCCTCCGTTTTGCTCGCCAGAAAGAAAATTTGATCAAGGCCTTGAATTTAATATCGGCGTATTTAAGCCCAAATAACGTGTTTTAACGATATTTCTAGATGGGTATCAGTGACTATAAAATGTTACTTAAAGACCAATAACCCTTTTAAAGCTATTGCTAAATGTTGGTTTCATGGCGTGAAAGAGAATGTGTGATAAGAGTCACCACAAATACGAGTGCCAGCCTAACATAGGTAACATTTCTAGATGATTTTGTACCTATTTCTGGAAGTAATGTAAAGCTTTTCTCTTATAATTAATTTCTATGGCTTGGTGGAGAAGGGAAACTGAGGCTGTACATTTTTTTTTTTTTTTTGTAGAATCTTCGAGACTAGTTGGAGACGAATTGATGAAGTATTGGTGATCTGAAAGCGGAGTCGGTCTTGTAACATAGTGGACTCCTATAAAAAAACAACCAAGGATCAGATGATTTTGCTAAAGCATGTGACAGATTAAGTATATTATATGAGAACACTGAGAGGCTATCCAAAAGGCTTCTGCAGTTTCTGTCTAATTTTATTCAGAAAGACTTGCTATGATCCTATGCACTGGTCGGAAATGCAAGTAGAGCTGAGTGGATAAGAAGAAAGTTTCAAAATCATGAGATCACGGGTTTGATATTTGCCTTGGACAAATGTCTTTTACAATAGCCTCGTGCCAACTCAGTTCTCTCGAATCAGATTGGTAGACACATATTGTTCGATGCCCAACGAATATATTTCAAACGTATCATCTTATCTGTAATTCAATTATCTAGCTTGGTCACTATGTTACAGCTACAGAACACACGAAAAACATTTATTTGTTTAAACAAACCGAACGTCTTGCTCATTGATACTTACGGAGGATCTCTCATCAGAAGGACGTTTGCATAAAACGTTGCAATATGAGATAGAAGCCAAAGCTACGTTTGCTATTAAATAATTAATTTGGTTTGTAGGAAGAGACTGTTGCCATAACCTTCACAGCCGCTTCAAAACAGGTGAGTTTGATGTTATTAGTGTTCTGCATAATTTAGCGCCAGCAGGAAAGACCTGCATCGAGGCAGTTCTAGAGAATCAGTGTTCCATATCACTGCAGAACAAACTCCTTACAATACAGCAATGCCTATAAAGCGTTCTGTGCAGAAATACATCCTGTATATATGTTACATTCTGAAATTAAACTCCACAACGGTTAACTTTGCTTTCATCCACCAAAGCAATAATTCGATTGCTAGTGTCTGTATAATTGATCATTTCGTAAATCGTCATAAAAATGTATATGACCGTGGCAATTGTTAAAAGTCAAAATTATCACACTCCTACCTCCAATCAAAGCAGCACATAGGTTTAATTGGTCAGTGAATTCGTTTATGCAGTAATACTAGCAATTATTATTTGCAGTGTGAGGTCAATATAGATATTATGCTAGTGGTCCGAGAAAATATGTATCAGTCGCGTAATAAGTTAATTCAATCGCCTTGCCACAAAATTTGTGACCTTGCGCCTAGATTAGAATTCTAATAGTGCACAATCTTACGATCATGAGTCCAACATCCTAACCACTAGATCACACGCCTCTACACCTAATTTAATAACGTATTCTTTTACTTTTATATACTTTCAGTCATTTGACTGCGGCCATGCTGGAGCACGCCTTGAAAGAAATTGAGTCCAGAACTTATTCTTTGTAAGCCTAGTACTTATTCAATCAATCTCTTTTGCTGAACCGGTTGTCAAGCAATGATGGTGGGGGGGACAAACACAGACACAAAGGCACACATAAATATACATACATAAACATATATATATATATATATATATATATATATATATATATATATATATATATATATATATATATATATATATATATATATATATATATATATATATATGTATATATATATATATATATATATATATATATATATATATATATATATATATATATATATATACGATGGTTTTGTTTCAGTTTCCGTCTACAAAATTCACTTGCCCGAGGTGCCAGGCAGTGGGACTAAACCCGGGATCATGTTCAGAAACAAACTTCTTACTACACAGCCACGTCTGTGCCTATACGTATGCTGATTTCTACGAAATATTTTTCATGCGAGTGAAAGGTTTCGACTGTCTTCAGCGTTTAAAACTTCTGACCGAAAGTAAGGGCTCGACCTATCAGAGATGACCACCAAGTTTCAGAACATGTACCAGTTCAATCAAAGCTGATTTGGAACTAACTAAACAGCTTCAAAAATCAGTTTATTGAGATTTTATTTTGTTATTTGAATTACCAGAAAAAGCTTCCAAATCTCACCCAATTAAGAGACTAGTCATTATAAGTACGGAAAGAACACTTTGGTTAATATACAGTACTAGAAAGGCGTCGAGCTGGCAGAAACGTTAGCACACGGGCGAAATGCTTCGCGGTATTTCGTTTGTCTTTACGTTCTGAGTTTAAGTTTCGCCGAGGTCGACTTTGCTTTCATCCTTTCGGGGTAGATAAATTAAGAACCAGTTGCGAACTGGGGTCGATCTGATCGACTGGCCCCCTCACCCTAAATTTCTGGCCTTGTGCCAAGAGTAGAAAATAATATACCACTGAAAAAAAAACGAAAGAAACGAAATGAATGACTCTGATCATAAGGCTAATGGTTCAAGGCTTACCTTGTGATAAATAACAAGAATAACGACATCAAAATTTTTACCAATGACCAATAACATTTAAATTCTCCAGGTTTTATTTTTACGACAAACTAAAGAAAGAAATACAATTTTCCTCGCATTTGTCTTTCTTTTAATTTTTCTTTTTATCTCTTATCAGTTGTTCCTTTTTATTTATACTTGTTTATAAGCAAGATGTTATGCGGGAAGGCTGCTGAACATTTCAATCAACCAATCATTATTAAAAAGAAAAGTAAAATAAACAAAAAAAAACTAAAATAAGGAGAGAAAAAGACAGCTAAGAAGTAAGCTAATATATACCATCAATGTGCAAGATATCAGTAAATGATAAAAAGTAATTGATTTTGTTTATTACAGTTGTAATAAATATATATATATATATATATATATATATATATATATATATATATATATATATATATATTTATATATATATATATATATATATATATATATATATATATCTATATATATATATACATATGCATATATATATATATACATATGCATATATATATAAATATATGTATGTATATGTATATAAACGAGTCATATACATATATACGTATATATATATGTATGTATATGTGAGTGTGTGTATGTATGTACACAAACACACGCACACATGTACATACATTCATATATAAAAATGTATACATGACTGCATAAGTATTATGCATGTATGTTTGTATGTATATATTATACATATATATATATATATATATATATATATATATATATATATATATATATATATATATATATATATGTATGTATGCACACACACACACACACACGAACACACACACATACACACGCACACACACACACACACGCACACACGTGTGTGTATAGATTTCTTCATTGATTCATTATTTCGATTTGGAAGTGAAGAAGAGTTTTCTGCAAAATATTTAGTTGACTGAGATTTCTTACTGGTTGAGTGAAGATAAGATAAAATGGCGGTATACGTTGTGAATTGTGGAGTGGAAGTAGGAGTTAGGACTTAGAGTAGGAGAATGAGAAGAAGGGATAAAGAAGTGAAAGCAGGAAGGAAGTATAAAGCGGGGAATTGTGGAGAAACAGAGAGGGGGAAAAAAACGAGATAGACAGAAAAGTCCTTTGATATATATATGCAATGACATACGTGATATGCCTAAATTGCATGAGAGATGCTTGATTAGCGCTGAGGAGAAGATTTCCGTGGGAGATTTCAATATTTAGTTTTTCCTAGCACGTGACTCTCGGGGGCTCATGCTCCAATCCTTGCCTGGCTGGCCAAACAGACAGGAAGCTCTACGAGATAATCCGATAATCAGCTCCAGTAATCCGATTTATGTCGAAGTTTTATTATTTTTCATTCGTTTGTTGTTTCTTATCTTTTGTTGGTATGTATGTTTTCGCTGATATATATATATATATATATATATATATATGTGTGTGTGTGTGTGTGTGTGTGTGTGTGTGTGTGTGTGTGTGTGTGTGTACATATATGTATATATATGTGTATGTGTATATGTGCTTCGTTGCATTTTTTCGTTTCTTATTAACATTTTATTTTGTCTTTCTCCTCTTTTCATTTTCTCTCCATCACTTTCCACCCATTTTCTACCCACTTGCTAACCACTTACCACTCCTTTCCTCTGTACCATATGCATGTATGTATGTATGTATGTATGTATGTATGTATGTACGTATGAACATATGTATGTATATTTATATATGTAGCTTCTTTTTTTTTTCAATTCTCGTTATCAGATTAACAAGGAAAGAAATTGTTTGTTGCAAGCAAACTGGAAAAACTGCAACCAGGAGGAGGAGGAGGAGGAGGAGGTGGAGGAGGAGGAGGAGAAGAAGAAGAAGAAGAAGAAGACGAAGAAGAAGAAGAAGAAGAAGAAGAAGAAGAAGAAGAAGAAGAAGAAGAAGAAGAAGAAGAAGAAGAAGAAGGAGAAGAAGAAGAAGAAGAAGAAGAAGAAGAAGAAGAAGAAGAAGAAGAAGAAGAAGAAGAAGAAGAAGAAGAAATCGAATGATATTGACAAATGCAAATCCATCGAAAGCTATATGTAAGGACACTTTGGTCGATAGTAAATAGATCTGTTAGATAGAACGAAGGAAAATGGTGAGATGGAAGAGGGAAAAAAGAAAAAAAGAGAAAAGAAATAGAATCAAAAATAGAAGAGAGAGGAGGAAAAGGATATAGGATGAGGGTAGTGTGCGAGAGTGAGATGAAGTGAGTGTCGGTGGGGGCGGGTGGGGTAAAATTAGGATGTGGGGAAGGGCAACAATGAAAGAGATAATAATAATAATAATAATTATATTAATAATAATAATAATATCGAAAAGATGCGGCATTTCAAGAGGATTACTATACAAGTGATTGTAGGAGCACTTGGAATGATCAAAAACAGAAATGAAAATTATTTAAGAATGATCCCTGGCTTACCGGAAGTGCAAAAGTTTGTCTTAACTGGTACGTATTGAGAAGAGCATTGTCATTGTGAAGTTTCTTTTCCATTTTCTCCTTTATTTTTTCTCTGTCTTTCTTCCCCTTTTTCTCTATCACATGACTTTGTAAATGGACAATTTGGTGCGTTTAATTTAATGGCCTACCAGTGTATACACCGCGTTCCTCTGCCCTAGATGTCTGGAAGACACTCGACAAGAAACGGAAACAGAATTGAAAGAAGATGATAATGAAAATAATAATAATACTTTCTATTATAGACACAAGGCCTGAAATTTGGGGGGGGGGGAGTATAGTCGATTACATCTGTCCCAGTGCGTAATTGGTACATAGTTTATTGACCTCAAAAGAATGAAAGGCAAAGGCGACTTCGGCGGAATTTGAAGCATTTTGCCCGGTAACGATTCTGCCAGCTCACCGCCTAAAATAGTAATAATAATAATAATAGTGATAATAATAATAATAATCGTAGTAGTAGTAGTAATGATGATAATAATAATAATAATAATGATAATAATAATAATAATAATAATAATAATAATAATAATAATAATAATAATAATAATAATAATAATAATAATAATAATAATAATGAGAAAATCAATATGCGCGGTATAGATAAAATAGTGAAGTACCAGGACCTAGCCATTGAATTACAGAGACTACGGAGAGTGCGGGTAAAATGTGTCCCTGTAGTTATAGGTGCATTGGGAATTATCTCCAAAGATTTGAAGAGAAGGATGGAAGAAATAGGCATAAAACCCAGTTTAGTACAGCTCCAGAAAACAGTGTTATTAGGGACAGCGAGGATACTTAGGAGGGTTCTTGGCATCTAAGGTTACTTGTTGCCCGATGTTACCAATTTTTCTTTTCCAACAGTCTAATCTGTTGTAAGTATACGAATGATGATGATGATGATGATGATGATGATAAATGCCCTGATGCGGTACCAGATAGTAACTCTCATGGATTTTGATCTTAACTGACTCATCATTATTATTATTATTATTATTGTTATTATCCAAAAAGAAGTGGAAGTATACAGTAATAAGTGGACTGCCTAGTATTTACTTACATTGTTTTGTTTGTTTAGACAACGAAAAAGTTATTTTCTCAGCCATTTCAAGTAACTAATCACTGTAGACTCAAGTGTCCTTAAAATATA
>NC_142928.1:166574461-166596961 GCF_046866305.1 Octopus bimaculoides
GTAAGCAAGCTACTTACCACACAACCACTCCTGCGCCTATATATATATATATATATATATATATATATATATATATATATATATATAGAGAGAGAGAGAGAGAGAGAGAGAGAGAGAGGATGTGGGGGAGGGAGAGAGAAAAAAATGGAAGTCGAGGAATGAGGGGGGAGCAGAGGAGGTTGTGTCTGACATTACAACGCCAACGAATAGAAAGTAACCCAAAACAGAATTCCCTTCCGTGTTGTATAGTGTGGTTTTTGTTGTTGTCTGGTCCGAGGTTTAACCTGATAGAGATCTATGACCAACGGAATTCTATCCGTAACAATTTTGTTTGATTAGGGGCATCCAGGACTACATTGATTAATGTGTCTTCATTTAAAGTGCATTCACGGAAATTTGATTGTTAGTTCGAGCAGGTCGAGCGACTCACATAAAAGCCAATATACTGAAGTAGGGGCTACTTATCTGTACGATGAAAATAGAAAGGATCATCTGTGTGGTAACTTAATATGCTAGAAATTGCAACCAGGTCTCCTCTAAGCCTCATCTGCTTTCTCTCGAAACATGTCACTACTTTATTCTCTCTCATTCTCTTTCTCTCTAGTGGCTTTTCCGTCCGTCTACACGTTGTGGGTTCAAATTCTACCGAGGCCAAATTTACCTTTCATCCCTTCGGGGTCGATTAATTAAGACCCAGTTGAGCTCGGGGGTGGGGGATGGTGGATCGATGTAACCGACTTATCCACTTCACCGAAATTGCTGGCCTTGTGCCATTATTTTCTCTTTGTTTATCTTATTTACTAACCCTCTCACAAGCACACTGTCGCATACATTTGTATTCAGACGTACTCAGGCATGCAACGACGCACAAACAAAACAGAAGATTCTATCAGTGTATCTTTCTTCATCTTTCATTTCGTACTATTCCGTACCTTTCCGTACCTTTCCGTCATTCATCAAAATATTCCTCTGTTTCTCACTCCTCAATTTCTCTCGCTCTCACACTCATTGTCTTCAGCTTTTGTCTATCTCTACATACACTTCAAATCTGACTTTTTATCCAGTGGAATACTCCTGTCTTTTATCTCTCTCTCTCTCTCTCTCTTTCCCCTCTCGCATTCCTCCCCTCTTTATTCGTCTCTCTCTCTTTCCGTTTCCCTCTCTCTTATTCCAGATCTTGTATGTTTCGCTGTTCACTTCCTCGCTTCTCGTTCCCATATTTTCTTTCTAATGCTCCATTTTTCCATTCTCTTTCTGTCTCTCTTTCTCCCCTTCTCCTCTCTCTTTCTCCCCTTCCCCTCTTTCTTTCTCCCCTTCCCCTCTCTCTCTCTCTCTTACTAGTTCCTCTTTGTCAACATACATTTTATTTTCTGATTTCAAACACTTCCTTATACTTTTTCTCTCTGTCGTTTCATTCTCTTTTTTCTGGCACCCCACCACACACAAATACACATAAATACACGCACACTTTATTTCATTCTCTCTCTACATTCTCCTCTACCTCTCTCTCTATCTCCCTCTCTCTCCATCTCCCTCTCTCTCTCTCTCTCTCTCTCTCTCTCTCTCTCTCTCTCTCTCTCTCTCTCTTTGTCTATCTCTTCAATTTCTGTTTACTTCTAAATGTATTTCCTGTTCCAAAATCATCAACATCATCATCACATTCTTCTTCTTCTTCTTCTTTTTCTTCTCCTCCTCCCCTCCTCCCCCTCCTCTTCCTTCTTCCTCTTCTCCCGCTTCCTACTCATCTTCCTCTCCTCCCCCTCCTCTTCCCTCCCTGCCTATTCCTTCTTTATTTACTTAATCTCTCCTCTTCTCATCTTTCTACCCATCTACATCTCTAATGCTGGGTTCTCCTCCCGCTTTTTTCCTCTCCCTCTTGCCCCTCGCATCTCACTCACGTTTTTATCTCCCCCACCACCACCATACCCACCACCACCATACCCACCACCCACACACACACACACGCACACAGGCACACCACAACTACTCCCACTAAACCACCCGTCTAATCTACCACCACCACCACCACCATCACCACCATCACGACCCTCTCCCCACACACTCCTTGTGCTACTTTTCTTCCAGAAACTCCTTCCTCGGTGTTCTCATCTGAAACTAGTTCGAATCCTTTAAAAGCCGTATCGATCTAATCTAGAGAGCAGTCAATACCTTTCCAGAAAACTATTCTCAAACCGATCATGATCAAACACAATATATCTTGGATCAGGGTTTTAGATTATTCCACTATGATACAAAGCTAATCTTATTGGCTCAACCTCTTTTCCATTCCACACTGCACACATCTCTCTTACCATTTTTACTCTCTTCGTTCCATTCCGCTTATTTTTATTATTATTTATTATTAAATATTTATTATTGCTGCTCCCCCCCCCCCCACTTTTATTTGTTGTAGATTTTTTTGCGTTTTTTGTTGTTGTTGTTGTTTCTGCTTATCTTTCTCTACTTTTACACTCTATTATTCATACTCAGACGTACGCGCATGTGTATGTTTGATGGTTATTGTGTATGTGCACGCGTGTGTGAGTGAGTGCATGTGTGAGTGAGTGTGTGTGTATTTATTTATGTATGTATGTAATATATACATAGATATATAGATGCATAGATATAGATAAAGATATGGATATCTCTCGATGTATATATATATATATATATATATATATATATATATATATATATATATATACTCACACATATATAGAGAGATAAATAGATACATATGTACATACATACATACATCAATATCTCCTTTACGTTTCTACGTTTCGTACTAATATTCTACTTTTGTCTTGCAAATTCTTTGGCTTTCTATCTCTTTATCTCACTTTCTTTGAGAGTAAACAAACGCATGCACACACACACACGCACACACACACACGCACACACACACACACCACACACACACACACACACACACACACAAACACACATACACGTGTGTGTGTGTTTGTGTGCGTGAGTAGCGTGTTGGTGAGTGTATACTTGTATATGCTTTTCGTGTGACTGTATGTGTATATGTGCCTATGTTCAAGCATTTAGATACAACTGCACGCTGAAGTACCTAACTAACGAGCCCCCGAGTGAGCATTCCTATAAATAACAGCTACATGAACTTCAAACCACATTATTTTCATCATAAAAAAAAGGACATTGTTCGATATAGATTTTGATTCCTTGCTCGCAGGAAAGAAACCAGACAGTTATAGTTGTAACGATTTGAACTTAATCTACTTGACTTGAAATGAGTCTGGGCTAAACAATAACAACAGCGAATTAATTTTGTATGTGTGTATGTATATATGTATGTATGTATGTATGTGTATGTGTGTTTGTGTGTGTGTGTGTTCATATTTTTACACAACTAACCTATCTTGAAATCAGTTTTAAGGTATCGGTGTCGCCTACTGAATATCTGTATCTGAAATTGTCCTCCTAGGTCTCTTTGTTCATGTATGCCCATGAGTGCAACATGTATATATTCTATTTGGAATGAATCTATATATATATATATATATATATATATATATTAGGGATAAAAATCCAAATTTACAGGTAAAAACTCAACTAAATTCAATTTATTAAAAATTAGAATTAAATTAAATTTCACAGTATAAAATATAAATATATAGTTTTAGAGAAAAAAAACAAAGTTCATGAACTAAGCCGTGAAAATCCACAGT
Source organism: Octopus bimaculoides (assembly GCF_046866305.1). Taxonomy (NCBI): domain Eukaryota; kingdom Metazoa; phylum Mollusca; class Cephalopoda; order Octopoda; family Octopodidae; genus Octopus; species Octopus bimaculoides. Next base: position 166,578,160 of record NC_142928.1, read on the forward strand.
CACATATAGAAAAAATAATAAGTAAATGCACGATAAGTATAATAAAATACAAAGTAAATATCATAAGACAGTAGTCCAACCTAGAAAGAAAGGTCACGTGGGGAGAGAAGAGAGAGAGGTAGAGGTAGAGGGACAGAAGAAATAAGGATGGGAGAGAAAATATGACAGGGACACAGTAAAGTGAAACGAGGACCGAAAGTGAGCATGAAGAGAAGGTCCCCCTGCCTCTACCTCCCTCTCTTCTTTGTCCTCGTGGCCGGTCTTCAGCCAAGCCTGACCTTTTTTTCTTCATTCGGCCGCCGTCCGTGTAATATTTATATTCTTCCCTGTGACTGTGAAATCTTGTATTCCTGCCGTCAGGATTTACTTCCACACACGCCAACTTAATTTAATTCGTCCTTAGTCGAAGGAAACCTGTTGTTATGTCCTGTTATTTATATTTGTGTAACATTCTCCGTTTTATTCCGTCCTTATTTTCGTATACATTCGCTGCTCTCTTCCAAGGAATCTAATGATGTTAGCTTAGTTTTTTTCCTTGGGGCTGGCCAGATTGGAGCTATCTCGAGTATAACCAACCGAAATTGCAAAGATAATCGGGAACTCGATTGAGGAAAGAAAATTCCGAATGATCCATCCTTGTTATCTTTATGTCGTTTGTCTGGATGTTTTGCGTTCTTGTCCCATTTTGTATTTTTTATATATAAAGCATAGCGGCGTGTATATATATATATATATATATATATATATATATATATTATATACGACCGGCTTCTTTCAGTTTCCGTCTACCAAATCCACTCACAAGGCTTTGGTAGGCCCGTAGCTATAGTAGACGACACTGAACCCGGAATCATGTGGTTGGAAAGCAAGCTGCTTACGACATAACCATGCCTGCGGGTGCAGGCATGGTTATGTCGTAAGCAGCTTGCTTTCCAACCACATGATTCCGGGTTCAGTGTCGTCTACTATAGCTACGGGCCTACCAAAGCCTTGTGAGTGGATTTGGTAGACGGAAACTGAAAGCCCGTCGTATATATATATAACCAGCTCAGTTACTCAATTATAAATGTTATTCTTAATGAATTAACAAATACAGACAAAAACTCCGAACATGTTACGCTCTTTTTAGATTTCGTAAGCAAAACTGACCTCTCCGTATAAGTTCGCCTAGAAATGATAGAATCATTAAGTAAATGTACAACACTGTGCATCTCTTTAATGATTAACTGTGAAAAGTTAGTACCCTTCTTGGAATAATATTATCATGCATGTATGTACGTATGTATTAACGCGTTTCTATATTCATACATCGAACCTCATATACACATGATCACACTGAAAGACCTATGAGCATAATAGAACTAGACATAAGCACTATATATATGTAGAGACATATCAATACGTACGCTTAATCATACATAGAAACAATAACACATGATTATAAATAAGTCGTCGCCAAATGCAGAAACACATGGACTGATTTGAGGAACTATTATTTATTTTATCCTTTTAATTTTGTAAGCAGCATAAAAACATTGTTTATGATAAAGTGTTTCCTGAATAATCTACAAATCTATTTGAAATGAAAGATGCACATAATTAATGACATTATTATTTTTTAGTAGTCAATAGCTTTTAAACATTTATATGTCATTTATTTTCAGCTATTTTTCCATAATAAATTTCGTTTGACTAGCCGGAAAATTTTAATTATCTTTTTAGAATCACAGCATTATTGGTACAGAAACACGAGTATAAATTATTAATTTATTATTATTATTATTATTATTATTATTATTATTATTATTATTATTATTATTATTATTATTATTATTATTATTATTATTATAAGTAGTAGTAGTAGTAGTAGTATAATTTTTATTATTATTATTATTACTATTATTATTAATTTATTCCTGCGCTGCAGGTGTTTGGAACTCAGCAGTGATTGGGTCCCAAACAGCTGCAATAGTGAAACGTACGTAAGAAAGACGCATTGCTCCAGTCCACTCAGCTGGCTAAAATGAGTAGCATTTAAAATGGACATCGTTGTCACAGTCTGTGGAGTGCTCAGCTATTTGCATGTTAATTTCACAAACAAGATGTTCCATTGATCGTATCAGCTGGGACCTTCGTCCTCGTAACCGACGGAGTGCTCCAATATATATATATATATATATATATATATATATATATATATATATATATATATATATATGTGTGTGTGTGTGTGTGTGTGTGTGTGTGTGTGTGTTAGTTGTCCCAGTCTCTGTCTCAGTGTGTGTGCGTGCACGTGTGTATACAAGTATACACATATACACGTATACATATAGACAAATAATTTAGCTTTAGGCACAACTCCTCAAAAATTTTCATTTAATTCTTCACCGACCTCCAAACGAAAAAGTTAGTAACTGCTAAACTAGTTAAGCCACAAGTGAAAGTGAAAGTGATGTACTACACATAAAGACTGTCAAATTTCAGTGGTCTTATTTCTATGTGTCCTTGTTTTATATTTTCTTTCGAAGTATCCAGTTCTCGGGAACATTATCCCTATGGATATTTTTCAACATAAGTCATCGTACTTATATACCCCAAATGCCGTTGTGGTGCGCAGTTTGTTTGCATTCAACAGACTTGCACACAGCTTTGGCTCGTGGCTGTGTAGTAAGAAGCTTACTTCCCAACCACATAGCTCCAGGTTCAGTTCCACTGTGTGGCACCTTCGGCAAGTGTCTTCTACTATCATCTCGGACCGGCTAAAGCCTTGTGGGTGGATTTGTAGACGAATATTGGAAAAGGCCCGTTGTGTATATATATATATATTCTTTTCCTTCAGGACTGTCCTAAGGACTGGACGTATTCTATCTCTCTCTCTCTCTTTTATCTTTTCACTTTTGAAAGAAAATATTTCTCCAACTTCCGCTATTTTACCCCCGTTCTGGTCTAATGACCCTCCATGTTTGTTTTCGTTCGGTTTCCTTGTATGTCTCCACTGTCCTGTTTTTATTCCCAACTTTGACCCTATAAAAATCCAAAATTTTATTTTGGTACTTATGGGATCAACTGTCTTCGAAGACTCATATTATCGTTCAATACTCGAAATGAGGAGTAGATAGACAACCGACAACTGATGAAGAGTCGTTCTTTGTGTTACTTGCTCTGTATCCCATTTGTTTCTCTCGTTGTTTGCGTATTGAACTCATTTGTTTTCATTTTTCATGTATTTCATGTTGTTTACTGTTGGTGACGTCCGGTATTCATATATGCATATGTATGTATATCTATATATCTATCTATCTATTTATCTATATATATATATGTATATATATATATATATATATATATATATATATATATATATATATATATGTGTGTGTGTGTGTGTGTGTGTGTGTGTGTGTGTGTTTCGGTGGGTGTCTTTGTATCTGTGTCTGTCCCCCAATCACCGCTTAACAACTGGTGTCGGTATGCTTACGTTCCAGTAACTTAACAGTTGAGCAAAAGAGACCGATAGAATAAGTATCAGGCTTAACAAAATTAAGTACTGCCGTCGATTTGTCCGACTAAAATGTCTTCGAGGCGTCGTTTCAGCATGACCGCACTCTAATGATTGAAACAATTAAACAATAAAGGTAAAAACAGCCACTCACTTTCTAAGATCATATTGAGAATGTACTGACAGATATAAAACAATGCACGGAGAACTCTAGAAGTGAAAGTCCGTACATAATTTCTTTCTCTGTTGAGAGCATAGCACAGGTTAAGTTCTCTCGACGAGTACTTTTTAATTCTTTTAATCTCTCTATTTTTACCGAGACATACCTATTACCAAGTACGAAACCAAAATCAGGGTAAGGAGTGGACCCACATTTTTTTTTTTTATTAAAAATGCAAATCACTGAGAGTAATTGACCAGAGATACTGTCCGTATGAAAAGCAATTGTCCAGTTGCCCAATAGGCACAGGCGTGACTGTGTGGTAAGAAGTTTCATTCCTAACCACATGGTTCCGACTTCAGTCCCACTGCGTAGCACCTTGGATAAGTGTCCTCTACTATAGCCTCAGGCCACTTTGATGCGGAGTCCGAATCGTTCTGCTTGGGGGCATTCCACTGAACTTGGCATCGGTAATCGATCGGTAAAGCGTATTTTGCATGAAGACCTGCATTTCCACCCGTACAAATTTGTCATTGGGAAAAAGGTGAAACCATGGGACTATGCACAACGGCTTAACTTCGCACGTCAGATGGAAGCAATTTTTGAGGCAAATAACGACCTCATTTTGTTAATGAGTGATGAAGCCCGTTTTTATCGCAATGGCATGGTGAATCAACAGAACTGTCGCTATTGGGCCCTTGAACATCCGAGAGAACAGCACGAAAGTTGGCTGCACAGCCCCAAAAGTGATGGTCTGGTGTGCAGTTAGAAAAACTGCTGTCATTGGTCCTTACTGTTTTGAGCACAGTACTGGAAATGCTGTTAATGTGAACTCCGAGCGTTACATCGAGATGATAAGCAACTTCTTTGTGCATGAATTGCAACGAAAACGTATGCCTATTCAATGTGTGTATTTTCAACAGGATGGGCGGCGGTCCACATAGTCAGAGCATCAATGGACCTTCTTCACCCTCTCCTCAGTGACTGTCGCATTTCCAGGTTTGCTGACATTTCTTGGCCCCCCTCGGTCCCCTGATTTGTTCATGTGTGATTATTTCTTGTAGGGAAACCTGAAGGCGCGTGTGTATGCGCATAAGCCCCGTACTTTGGACGACTTGAAGGAAGCTATTCATGTGGAAGTCGCTCATATTGACAAAAAAGCATTAATGAAAACAGACACCACGTGATGGATGTTTTTTCCTCACTTGATTTTGACAAATGCTAATTCAATACGAACACATTGATGCCAATAAAATTTGTTCGCAGCTAAAATCAATGATTTTGTGAATGTCTCAAAAACGCCCGTCCTATTCATTAGTGTAGCTCGTGTACAAAGTGCATTCACACAACGTAAGATTGTATTACGGGTGGAAACAACCTGATTTCCATGAATGCCGAAGTGGTGCCGAAACTCACGCTGAACTATGTGACAAACTCATTATTCTTCACGTAACTGTCGTAGGCAAACACGCAATGCTCTATCGTCCACAGTGTCATAACTTCACCTGAAAAGAAAAAAAATGTTAAGACACCACGGACTGAATGGTACGCGAATGATACATATGTCCCTCCCTCTGGGGCTTAGTAATAGCCATTTCAAAAACGTCCGTCTTTTCTGCTCTACCTTGTATAATATACCAAATAGCATAAATCTAATTAGATCCCCAGCTAGCAAGCAAACCTCTTGCAAGCCAACTAACCAACCACTCCAGACAGACGTCACCCCACCATCAGCCACCCAGCCAGTCAACAACCACCACCGTTTATTGATCTTACGAATCCAGAAGTCACGGCACCCGTTTCTTTCTTTTTCTTTCTCTTTTCTTTTTTCTTTTCATCTGTATGAAACGGCACACCTCCACAACCGTACATGAATGCCGTTCCCCACCCCCATTTGAAGATTATCTTTTTATTCTACTCTACTCTACTCCAGCTTCGTTAATCCTGTTTGGTAGAGATTTACCACAAGAGAATTAAGGTCTGCAGACTTAGTAGCGTGTTTAATAAATCTTGTATTAGAACGTGTTTCTCTTAGAGAGTGAGAGAGAGCGAGAGAGAGCGAGAGAAAGAGAGAAAGAATAAGAGAGGGAGAAAGAGTAAGAGAGGGAGAGAGAGAGATTGAAGCTGCAACTCCTCCTCCACCTACTACTACTGCTGCTGTTGTTTTTACTACTACTACTACTACTACTACTACTACTACTACTACTACTACTACTGCTGCTGCTGCTGCTGCTGCTGCTGCTGCTGCTACTACTACTACTACTACTACTACTACTACTACTACAACTACTACTACTACAGTATCAAGTGCAACAGTAGCAACAACAACAGTGATAACAGCAGCAGTAGCAGCAGCAGTTAAGTAGCAACAGCAGCAGCAACGGAAGCTGCAGGACACCAGCAACAGCAACAGTCGCAGTAATGTCGACGCCATCGGCAGAAACGTGAGAAATTTGACAAGGAAGATGAAGACGACGACGACGACGACGACGACAACGACGACGACGGCGATGACCAAGACGACGATGGTGATGAGCAGACAGACGGTTCTATTCATGATCGTCCCATCTTTGTTTAAATGTACAAATACATCCAGAAACTATAGTATTCTTGATACACAATTCTCCTCCTGATAATTTTAAAGTAACGGGGTGCTATTTCTAGCAAGTCAATAAGCACGTTCTTGGCGATGGTTGCAATAATGGTAGTGAAGGGGTTTGAAGATGACGACGACGGATAAAGATGAGGATGAAGAAAAGGTAATAATCAGGGGCAGGGAGGGAAGTGGGATTAAGAACTTTGTTTTTCAACCACGTGGTTTTCGGTTCAATCCCATTGTGTAGCACATAATGGGCAAGGATCTTCTGTTACATTTTGAGTAACTTGCGAGAGAATTTGGTAAACGAAATAATCAATCGCCAATTGCTTGTGGCAGGAGTGGCTGTGTGGTAAGTAGCTTGCTTACCAACCACATGGTTCCGGGTTCATTCCCACTGCGTGGCACCTTGGGCAAGTGTTTTCTACTATAGCCTCGGGCCGACCAAAGCCTTGTGAGTGGATTTGGTAGACGGAAACTGAAAGAAGCCTGTCGTATATATATGTATATATATATATATATATATATATATATATATATATATATATATATATATATATATATATATATATGTTTGTGTGTATGTGTGTCTGTGTTTGTCCCGCCAACATCGCTTGACAACCGATGCTGGTGTGTTTACGTCCCCGTAACTTAGCGGTTCGGCAAAAAGAGACCGATAGAATAAGTACTAGGCATCCAAAGAATAAGTCCTGGGGTCGATTTACACGACTAAAGGCGGTGCTCCAGCACGGCCACAGTCAAATGACTGAAACAAGTAAAAGAGTATATATAGTAAGGTGGTGAGCTGGCAGAAACGTTAGCACGTCGGGCGAAATGCTTGGCGGTATTTTGTCTGTCGTTACGCTCTGAGTTCAAATACCACCGACGTCGACTTTGCCATTCATCCTTTCAGGGTCGATAAATTAAACATCAATTGCGTACTGGGGTCGGTCTAATCGACTGGCCCCCTCCCAACCAAAATGTCGAGCCTTGTGCCTAGAGTAGAAAAGAATAAACATATATAGTTTTCTTTAAGCTAAGCGAGAAAACGTCTACACGGTAACACGATTAGCAAGACAAAAAGCCAAACTTCCCTCAAACCATCCTCTATGTTGTAAATTTGTAAAGGACATTGGATAATGTAGTCGTATTTATGTATATATATATATATATATATATATATATATATATATATATATATATATATATATATATATATATATATATATTATATAGGATTAAAGCTTATGGCGATCACCGTGCAAATGACTAAGGAAAATAGTCTAGGAACGCCTTCTTTTTTCTGTCGAGGGCTTATATGCCCCTATATTAGACTACATTCCTTAGTCATTGCATGGCGATCCCCATAAGCTTTAAGCTTATATAAAAATACTGTTATTATTATTTACAGGATTATAAACTCAGCACCGTATAAAAAAATCATTCGCACCGAATATATATATATATATATATATATATAGTTGAGGTGTATTACGTTAAGAACGTATGAGAGTATATGAGTATAAAATAGAACTCGTTCACCCTTAGAATTATCAGATACCCGGCAGTATTATGGTATACTACCAGTTCTAGGTTTAGGCATTCTTCGTGTGTGAAAAATAAAAATGAAAGATTAAATAGATTCAAAAGTAACATGGAGTACGATTCGACAGCTTTTTAGTGACCACTACACATGTTTTAATACAACCTAGATCCACATATACAGGATTTAAATTTAAATTAAGTAACGATTTACCTGTATAATAGGACCTAGTTGTGTCTCTTCTGCTGATATAAAACTTATGTTGGATGTGATAGCATCGACATCAAGCATTTACTTACGGAGACAGCGATTTTATAGCACCTGAAGAGATACAACTAGGTCCTATTATACAGGTAAACCGTTAATTAATTTTTATTTAAATCCTGTATAAAGGTGGATCTATGTTGTATCAAAACATGTGTAGTGGTCATTAGAAAGCAGTCGAATCGTACTCTATCTTACTTTTGACTGTATTCATTCTTTCATGTATATACATATATATATAAACATATATATATATATATATATATATATATATATATATATATATATATATATATATATATATATATATATATATATATATGTATCAAGGAATACAAAAATGGGACAAGAACGCAAAATATCCAGACAGATGATACAAAAAAAAGGGACAAGAAAAACAAGGACGGGTCATTCGGAGTTTTCTTTCTTCAGTCGAGTTCCAGATTATCTTTACAATTTCGGCTGGTTGAGGCGACTCCAGGTCATCAGTGTCACTCGGGCTCATCACAGATTTCGCATAAGACACGTGCCTACTGGATGAATTTCACGTTTTCCCGCAATATTTCTAGCCCAACATGGCTTATTTGTATATATCTAGCACTATGTCTTTCCCCATTTTACAGTTAAGGGTTAAAACAAGGCAACCCTGCAAAACACCATTTATCGTTACTCAGAGATGCACAGGATATCAGCAATCCTCCAGTCCACTCAGCCGGCAAAAATGAGTAACGCTGCGATGGACTGGCGTCCCGTCCAGCTAGGGAAAACATAAAGATAATTGGAACCAGGAAACCGGGCCCATGAGCCTGTTGGGCTAGAAATATTGCGGGAAAACGTGAAATTCATCCAGTAGGCACGTGTCTTATGCGAAATCTGTGATGAGCCCGAGTGTCACTGATGACCTGGAGTCGCCTCAACCAGCAGAAATTGTAAAGATAATTGAAACCAGGAAACCGGGCCCATGAGCCTGGCTAGGCTTTAAAAGGGCGCATTTATTATTTTTTATGTACTGTTCAGTATTTATGTGTTGAAAAATATATATCTTTCTACTTGTTCTACAATACATTTCAACGCTTCAGAAACAAACATATGTTCGTTTACATATGACGTAATCTATTATATGTTGCTTTGGCTACGTATTTGGGCAACTCTCTTGCGTTACTTTCCAGTTCGAGTCGTTTACCCTTGTTTCCTCAATAACCACTATGATAACTGAAGAAGGAAAACGTTCAGAAGCGACTGCGAATACACCGATCACTAACTACGTCTTTCATTCAATAGTTTTAGCTTATTTCTAATGCTTTTATCCATCTATTTCGCATTCTTCCTTACCTTCATCTTTTTGTGAAGCGGGGTTCAAATTTTATGGCCACTTTTATCTCAGTTCCCTTATTTTAAATCTGCTTTCTCTCCTTTTCATTTATTTCATTCTTTATATGTATTTAATTTTTTAAGATTGTTTTTCAGTTTACAAATACCCAGCTTGTTATGTTGCCGCCATGTTATAGGATTCAAAATATGTTATTTACGAAGAAGAAATATTCGCCGAATTTTGTAAAAGTTTGGTGACAGATAGATTACACAACGACCCTGTTAGTATCCGGTGTACCTGAGATTAAAAGTTATCTCTTGTTTTGCAGATCAGTTGCTCCAACAAGCATGAAGTTGTTTCCTGTTACATTCCAGGAGATTGAGCTGGCTGTTATAGAATGTAGAGATATTGTACCCTGATATCAAGATGGAAGAAGCTTTTTATTTATTTATTTATTTATTTATTTATTTTCGTTTATGAATAATTAAAGCGGGGGTGTGCAATAAAATTTAGCCTCGTATTCATTTCAAATATTGAATGCTTGATCGATAAGCAGATGATAGGGATTTTGAAACATAACTTTTATCAAGTGTTTAAAGCCATTTTTGTGAGCACTCTTACATTCGATCATTTTTATTTCATCGCATGATAAAACTCAGTTGCTTTTTCGTTATGATATCTAAGAAATTAATCAAGTATGCACTTAGCAGACTCCATTCTCTGCTGTGTATGTAGACCTATTTTCTCTTGCACCACGTTTAAGTTAGATCAGAGAATGAAAGCTGTTTGATGCATAATATCAGTTTGAATAAATCGCCAGCCGAATAATCTTTATGCAAATCGAATAAATCAGTGGGGTATACTCACAAAAATTAGGGACCGTATAATGTAATATCTTCCGCGATCTAGATACGTTGTTGAAAAATATAGTGCTAAAAGAAATGACACTGTGAGGAATCGTTATAACATGGCATAAATAGAGATAAAGCTATTTTTATCAGTGATACAAGCGCAAACTAAGGTAATAGATACTGCTAAATCCACAGACTCTGTGTCGCTCCCCCAAACACTCAATAGCATTAGATAACTTCACACAGGATGATTCGCATTTTGATTTAAAATAGTGATAAAATTAGAAAAGTTTAATTAAGACCTAATGTTATAAAATTATGAAACAGTTTAATTACTGTTATAAAATTATGAAACAGGTTAATTAATGTTATCAAATTATGAAATAGGTTAATCAACTTCTATTTTGCATGAACAGACCTAGTCACTATTTATTCAGTTGAAAAACAACGCCGACGAAGAAATAAGACTGAAATTACTATATCTGGGATAAGTGTACAGAGTGAGGTCTTGCTTGCACATATGATCGGTTTTTGAAGTATGCATCAAACAATGCATTGAAGAATGCTGTAAATGTTTGTATTTATTTATTTAGGTTTTAATCTTCTCTTACGAAAGAGTCCGACCTGTTATCGTGAAGTACCTCACGAGATGATCTAGAAGATTTTCAATCATCAACAATGCTTTGGCTTCAAGGATATGTCCGACTCTATAACTTTCCAATGCTAGACAATTGTGTGAAACAGAACCACTTCGTAAAAAATTCTGGTGTCTCTCCGGCCTTCTTACATGATTTTTCAAATGGCAGGCAATAGTGTAGCTAGTATGGGGACACGATGGGAACGGTCTGTCCCGAGTGATGATCATATAGGTTGTTATTTCTGGGTTTGTTGTATAAGCTTGCGCAGACTTGAGAGAGAGAGAGTGGGAACGGTAAACATGATCTAGCTACACCGCTGATAATAAGCCAACGGATTTTTGATAATCCTTTTACTGATGGGTGGTGCTTCTAAAAAATAAACAAACATTGATTACTGTGTCCAGTCTCTTAAATTATCACCAGCTTGTAGCAATGCTAAATGGTCGTTTTGTGCTTGAAGCTAGAGCTGTTAGTGTTTCAGCACCTTTGATAACTTTAAACTTTGCAGAAACATGTCATTTTTCACTCAACTTGTGTGAAAACCTTGTATATATGTAGGATCACATACATACAAAGATGATCTCAAAGGCATGAAGGACAATGCAAGGAAAAAAGGGGATTGCAAATGTCCAAGAAATTAAAAAGAAAAAGAAAACTGGACGCAAATGTTGGGTGTCTATTTGTGCTACGAATGTTAATAAGAAATAATTATGGAACATGGAAACGATTAATGATTAACTATTCTTCTAGACGAAACAGCCTCCACTGCGAATCAAATCCCATAGTTCGTCCATTCTTTCTTTTTGATTCCCCTTTCTATTCTCGTTCAATTCTTCCCCTGTATAAGCCGTTAGTTTCTTCATTTTGTTTGTGTACCCTCTCAGTAAGTATTGTAGGTGTTGTTGCTTTCGTGCCTTGACGACAGACCACCGTCTGTATGAGCATATACGTATATATACAAGTATGTGTGTGTGTGTGTGTGTGTGTGTGTGTGTGTGTGTGTGTGTGTGTGTGTGTGTGTGTGTGTGTGCGTGCGCGAGCATGTGTGTATGTGTGTGTGTAATTATGTATTTTCGTAATACATAAACACACACAGAGACACGTGAAAAGAGGTAGAGGGAGAGTAAAAAGCCGAGACAACTGGAAGCGAAAGGACACTGCTATTCTACTCTCTGATGAATCGTCCTTGAATGCAACAGAACAAGACCTGTTAGATTTGCCTATCATCAAATAAATCAATACGTGTATGTATCCATCTCTCTCTCTCTCTCTCTCTCTATATATATATATATATATATATATATATATATATATATATATATATATATATATACAAAACCACGAAGATAATCTGGTACTCGACTGAGGAAAGAAAACTTCGAATGATCCGTCCTTGTTTCCTTTCTATCGTCTATCTGGATGTTTTGTTGTCCTATTTTTGTATCACCTAATTGTCCGGATGTTTTGCCTTCTTGTCCCATTTTGTATTTTATATATATATATATATATATATATATATGCATGTATGTATGTATGTGTGTGTGTATGTATGTATGCATGTATGTATGTATGTATGTATGTATGTATCGATCACTCTCTATCTCCCATTCGATCTTTTACTCTCCATTTCTAACTCTGTCCCATCACGACTCTTTCTTTCTCCGTCTCTCTGTTTGCATATGATTTTCCATTCCCCCCTTTTACCTTGCCAAACAGTCTATCTAGTGCTCATCTTCTATCTGCTCTTTCACTTTCCTAACTCTTCTATAATAACGCTTATATATCCAATCCAACCTCTTACGGACTAAAATTCAACATTGTAACGTGTAACGTGTAACGTGTAAATCCGATTGTTTTTACTTCGGCTTTAGAGTGAACCTTTTATCTGTAGTGATTTCTTCTCGAATCCTCTGCAATCCCAACGGAGCAAAAATAAATAAATTAAATAGGAATAAGATGAATTAAAGTAAATATATTGATTGAGATATTAAATTCCAATGAAACTTGTCGGCTTATCTGAGATGAAAGATAAAGTGACTCGCAATTGATTTCTTTTGTATTTCTTTTCATGTCTTTTTATTCTTTCATTCTTATATTTATTTTGTTTTCATTTCTGGTCTATGTTCCTTTTTTTCTTCTCTTATTTCTTTTCCGTTCTGTTTCCTTTCGTTTCTTACATTTTTTTTGCTTTGTTTTTTTTTTTTGTGACTTTTCCGAATTTTTTTATATTTATATATTATTCTTATGATTATTAGATTTTTTTTTGTTTTTGTTTTATCTTTAATCTCTGGAGACGGAAGCAAAACAAATTGTTCTTTTAAATGAAACTTGACATGCATATATTTAATCATTGATGGCGAGAATAGAGTAGACTTTAGAAAGATAGAGAGATAGAGAGACATATATATATATATATATATATATATATATATATATACCTACATATGTGTCTGTGTATGTGTGTTTGTGTGTGTACATATATATATATGTGTGTGTGTGTACATATATGCATATACGTGAAAAACAGAGTTAGAGGGATCATCTAGAGAGAATGATATTTAAATATTAAATGATACACAACAGGATACACACACACACACACACACATTAATATGTGTACGGTGAGAAAGCTTCTGAGAGTGAGAGAGAGAGAGAGAGAGAGAGAGAGAGAGAGAGAGAGTAAGAACGAAATAGCGTAAGGTTAAGAGAACGAGACAGTTGGATAGAGAAAGGGATTTATCTGTTGATCATTATTATTATTTTTTATATCTGTATTTTTGTTTTTCTATCATCAGTAACAAACAGTATTGGTCATGTCGTATTTACGAAGATACGACTGGAGAAGCCAACAGAACGAATACAACTCCCCTAATGGTATTATAAGCTGTCGATGCGAATAAACAATTATATAGAAATTATTAATCATATAGAGTGTATTAAAAGATGCTGTGTGTTTTCCGTGAGTGATATTAGCCTCCTCTTCCCACTCCGTATTTCTCTGCTTTCTCTCCCGTTCGCTCTTTCTCATTCCCTCTTTTAATGTACATTTATGCGCAAACGTATCTATCTATCTGTCTGTCTGTCTGTCTGTCTATCTATCTATCTATCTGCTTGTATATATGTGTCTGACTGTCTGTCTGTCTCTCTGTCTATCTATCTTTTTGTCTGTCTGTCTGTCTATCTGCCTCTCTCTCTGTCTGTCTCTCTGTCTATCTTTTTGTCTGACTGTCTGTGTTTCTATCTATCTATCTATCTATCTATCTATCTATCTATCTATCTATCTATCTATCTATCTATCTACCTGTCTATATACCTATCTCAGTTTCTCTCCTTTCTTGTGCGTGTGTGTATGTGTGCGTATTTGTGTGTGCGTGTGTGTATTTTTGTTTGTGTATGTATGTATGCGTGTGTGATGTGTGAGTGTGTGGTGTGTGCGTGCGTGTGCGTAGTTTATTTAAGCTGGGCCAGTGACTTGTTACTCTGGAGTTTCCTCAGCATACAGCTGCTCCATCAGAGAAATCAGGCATGCACACAAATATGTACGCATGTATGTATGTATGTATGTATATGTATGTATATAAGCATGTTTATCACAGAGTCCCCACAGAAAAAAAAAGCAGTCGCGTTTGTGTGCAAAATATGTAGTTACATCATTTTAAGCACGTTTCAGTAACAAGAAATGATTATTAATTATCCAATGTAAATCATATAATCTAGTTGCATTGTCAAGTCGTCAGAGATGTGTAACTGTCATTCGTAATTTTAAGTATACATAGTGAATTAGTGAAAGTGTTGCTATCACTGGTACCAACACAAAAAATTGTTGCTGCTAGCCAATGCGTTCCATCCCCGTCGCTAATACTAGCACATATCCTGGGCACTATCATGACGACTTATGAGAACGCTATTATATTAACCGCCATCTCCATTTTTCTCCATATACTTACAGCGTTTCACTTCATCGTAAAAGTAATTGGGGGTGGTGATTACCAGAATCGTTTGAGTGTTGCACAAAATGTCTTGTATTTATTCCAGCTCTTTACATTCTGAGTTCAAATTCCGTCGAGGGGATCTTTGCCTTCCCTCGATAAAACAAATTATCAGTCAAGTACAGGGATTTATGTAACTGACTAACTCTTACCCTAATATCTGAGGATAAGCATTACCAGCATCGTCAGCATCTTCACAGCTACATGTATCACCGTCTACAATCTAAGCGGGCATAAGTGCTGTACACCAGAGGAGTTACCGCTTATCTTGGTCGCATATAGAAGTAGAGATAGGTATTTAGAGAGATGGGCAAATAGATAGGTAGCTAAGTGGATCGATAGATAGATAGACAGATAGGCAGGCAGACAGACAAGTAGGCAGGCAGGCAGCTATATATATATATATATATATATATATATATATATATATATATATATATATATATATATATATATATATATATATATATAGATAGATAGATAGATAGATAGATAGATAGATAGATTGTTCAATGGAATAAATAAGTAATAGTTAGACAGAGAGTACGGACGTACTGATGGATGTAGTAGTATGCCGTGAGAAAGATGTCCATCATACAACTCGGTCACCCTTATTTTGACCAATAGACACCTGACCTTTTGGGAAACTATTCTGTTGTGATAGACAGAGAGATTGATAGATAGAATTATGGACAACCTTCAAACTAGTAGTTGGACAATGATTTAGACGGATAGATAGTTCGGTAAGATTGATAGCATTTATATGTTCGTACTTATATACTAGTTGTGTGTTTGAATTCATGTATGTATATGTGTGTGTATTTGCATGAAAATGAATAGTTGCATGCATATGTGTGTGCGTGCTAGATTGTAGTTATATTTATTTGCAAGAATGCGTGCATGAATGCGTATATGTATGCACGTGTCCGCATTTATACATTTGTATGCATGTTTTTTTTTTATATTTGCAGAAATGTTGTCGACCATCTGGTTTCGAGTTCAGTTCCACTGCGTGACGCTTGGAAGAAGAACCTTCTACTATAGCCACGGACCAACCAAAGCATTTGTGAATGAATTTGAGAGACGGAAATAGTACGCAAGTCCGTCGAATGGATTCATTCATATATACACATATTCATTCTGTCTCTCACACGCATATAATAATGAAGACAACATTTTCAATCTATCTATCTATCTATCTATCTATCTATCTATCTATCTGTGTAAAAAAAAAACAGACTCCGTCGCTTACGAAGACGAATGTTCCAGTTGATCCGATCACAGCTTGCTCGTGAGATTAACGTGCAAGTAGGTGAGCACTGCACAGGTACGCGTATCCCTTTACTTACTTCTCAGGGAGATTCAGCGTGACATAGGGTGTGACAAGACTGGCCCCTTTAAAATACAGATACTAATCATTTTTTCCAGCTGAGTGGACTGGAGCACCGTGAAATAGTGTCTTGCTCAAGGACACAACGCACCACCGGAAATTGAACTAGCGACCCTACGATCGCAAGCCGAATAACCTAACCACTAAGCTGCACGCCCTCACACGTGCCTTCTCTCTCTCTCTCTCTCTCTCTCTCTCTCTCTCTCTCTCTCTCTCTCTATATATATATATATATATATATATATATATATATATATATATCTCAATTAGAAAATGGAGGATAATATGCTGAACCCAACTACTTGCAGGCAGTGTATCCCGTTGAATTCATTAATTTAATTCGTAGCTAAAGTGACAAAAAAAGAAAAGACCCAAAGTACAGGTGTTTATAACAAACCATGTTATTTTGCCAACCGGGTTTACATATAGAAGTACAAAGTACATAAGAAATTAGAGAATGAACAGAAGTTTAATCTTACAGCTGTTTTGGCCTAGCTTTGGCATGCCCCATTCTATCCGAATAGTTCTTGCCGGAGTGATTATCGGATGATATGTTGAAATGGGGTTACATGCCCGAATCGCTAGGCCTCTTCAGAGGTAAAAACAAAGGTGTAGTAGAGACAAGAACAAAAACAATAGCAAAGATAAGATAAAAATAAAAAACACTTACAGCTTTCTAAATACGGCAGATAGCGCTGATGCCATAAACCGCGTATGTGGTGGAATGCCTGTGTATAAATACTTGTATATGTACACATGTGAGTAAGGGAATATCCGAGTGAGGTTATGCACATGAACCCACACACATATATATATGCATTGGAGTGTCTATAGCCATTTGTAATGTTTGTAGGCTCTGGTGTGGCCTGACTTGTGTGTTCTGGAGCTCTCCCAACGAATTTTGAGCGAGGAAATATGAATGAAATGAGTTGCAGCAAAATTTGTACCTCGCTTGATCACAGAAGATCAAAAGCAGTCACGACTGAATGCGAGTCGTGAACTGAAAGAAAAGTTGGAAGTTGATCCAGACCTTTTCTCGAAGGCCATTCCTGGTGACGAAAAGTGGGGCTACGGAATTTGCACCCGGAACCATGTGGTTGGTTAGCAAGCTACTTACTACGCAGCCACTCCTGCGCCTAAAAGTGTGAGACGCTTACAGCATCTACATTTCGAAAGCGGCCACCCATCTAGGTCAACGTTGCTTAACTTTGGTGATCAGACGAGAACCGATGCTTTCAACGCGATACGACCGTAATACTATCAATATTGTTCTCTGCTCATTTTCTTTATGGTTTATCTCTAACATTTTTGCATTCTTTCCATTTATACACATACATGCACACAAACAGACACAGACACAGACACATACACATATGCATACTTATTTCCATACATGCATATATTCATATATATCAGTTCGTGAAGTATGAAATTTGCAGTAAGGTGGATGGTAGACTTTTACAGCTGCTCATTTTGCGCCATTATAATATTTTGACAATCTTTATTTTTTGTTAGGAAGCTGATGCATCTATTTCTTTATTCTAACTCAATTTGCGCTCTATAAAGTAAATATAAATCGTTTTTTGCTATTTTTGTTTAGAGATGGATAAGTCGGAAATTCATACAGTTTCGAAATAATGAGTTCTTTCTTGGAAATACATTATCACAGACAGCTCGGAATATTAATGGTGTATCTCATTCTAATGTTATAACACAGCAGGCAGTATCAAATTGGTTTGCAAAATTTCGTTCTGGTAACTTTGACCACACAAATGAACAACGCTGTCTACCAGAAACAAAAGTGGATAATCTTTTCTACTCTAGGCACAAGACCCAACATTTTGAGAGAGAGAGGGGGGGGGCAGCCGATTAGATCGACCCCACTATGTAAGTGGTACTTAATTTATCGACCCACGAAAAGATGAAAGGCAAAGTCGACCTCGGCGGAATTTGAACTCAGAACGTAAAGACAGACGAAATACCGCTAAGCATTTTATTCAGCGTGCTAACGTTTCTGCCAGCTTGCGCCTGACAAAAGTGGATAATGATGAATTGAAAGCCACCGTCGAGTCAGATCCATCTCCCAGTGCCTGTGAATTATCATTGTTGTTTGGTGTTAGCAAGCAAACAATATTGACCCACCTAGTTCAAATCGGTAAAGTAAAAAATTTTAATAAGTGGGTTCCACATGAACTCAATGAAAATCAGAAACAGCAACGTTTGACAGCCTGCATTATGCTACTTTCTCGTCACAAAAATGAATCATTTTTTAAAAATCGAATTGTAACGTGATGAGAAATGGATCCAATACAACCACCGTAAGCGTTCAGTACAATGGTCGGACAAAGACGAGTCACCAAAACACAGTCCAAAAAGCAAAATTTCTCAAAAGAAGCTGATATATATATATATATATATATATATATATATATATATATATATACATATACAGCAATAAGAAAATGGAGGGGATCAAGAGGTGGTATTCATCAACTTACAGACATTATATTATGTCTATTTTTTAAAAAAGACAATTTTAAAGAAGCAACAGATGTATGTA